>NC_079545.1:19202168-19505198 GCF_015846415.1 Triplophysa dalaica
TTTAAACTGAACCAACAAAAATACTGTCTGACACAATTTCTTTCTCTTGTTTAGATTTTGAATAGACTCGAAAAGTATCCATGTCAAATGTTAAAATATTTTGGTACCAATCTGATAAAAGCTCAGTGATCGGAGCATTGCGCCAGTCATTGGTTGAATCCCAGGAACTGCACATAGGCTACTCAGAAACAAAAAAATTACAATATAATTTAATGTTATTCGCTTTGGATAAAAGTGTCCGTCAATTGCATAGATGTAAATGTTAATGAGTGGCCCCCAAAATACTTGAATATGATTAGATAACACAGTACCAAGTGGCATAAAATAATACCAAGTGTCATGTATTTTGAAGATTTCAAGTACACTTCCCAAAAGAGGTTTTACGTTTTAAGTAATAAAATGATAATAATAGAGAAGCAGTTTAAAAATAAACCCATTGAAAACTAACCATTTGGATGCATTTTGCTTGTCAAACCAGTAGTTTATTTTTAGTGTGGTGAACCTGTGGTGAACTCCCCCTGGACCCATGTGTGAACTCGAAGTGAACTGGATTAAAAATGCAGATATAGCAAAATGAAAACGTTTCTGAGAAGATCTAGCACAATCTGATGCCACAATGCAACCTGGTATTCAAGGTTTTATATATTTTTTGCAAATACATTCAAAATAATCTTAGGTAATTGGGGTGTATGTACATTCTTTCATTTCAGCAACATTTTGTGAGCCTTTAGAACTATAAATAAATATGTTTCATTACTTCTGATTTAAGGAGCTTTACTCTGAAAATGAAAGCAGTGTTTCAAGTTTGATCAGAAGAAAATCTAAGCAGAATGCATTTAAAAAGTTTTTAGCAAGTTCTTTCTTTACTTGCTCTTTCTTTCCTGATCTTTTGTTCCTTTCTCTGTAGATATTTGTTTCCGCTCCGCATGTCCGTAGTTGTTTGATGTGAAGGTAAAGCAGTGGGAAGCTTTGAATGCAGGTGTCTGAGTAGGATTTGCAAGGCAGGAAGACGCACACACTTACACACACACACATTTATGCATACACACAGCTGTCTTTGTCGTGTCCACCACCTGGTTAGTGTATTGGTTTACCTCCCGCCATTTCCATCGTTCAGTCATTCGTTCGTCCATTGGCTTATTCTTTTCATTCATTCGTCTTTTTTAATGGGAGTATTAATAGGATTAACTGAAATCAGAAAAAGCCAAAAATAGTGTGTATATTTCATTAATGAAACTGTGGTTTAGTGTTTTATAAATAATATTGAGGAGATTTCACTAATAAAACCAAGATATTATTTTCTCTTTTTAATTTAAGGAAATGTCCTCAATTTTGTAACTTGTTTTGAGGAACAAAATAAAGCTGAAATAAGATACATATTTATTTTAAGAGAACTTGTTCAATTACTTATTTATTTGGACACCTTTTGAAATTGAACGGCATAGCAGGTTGAGGAGCCCAGTGTCAAGTGTTTTGAAGTAGGCTACCATCCTAACATCAAAACTACTGATACAATATCAATAGTTTGTTCTTTTCAGTTATTGTGTTTAGTCCTGAAAAGGTTTATAATTGTATTTCTGTGTTGTCCCACACTTAATTCAAAGTCTTGTTTTTTAATCTGGATACACCATGGAAGTTCAAGATGTTCAGTTGGATGTTTATTTATATATTTATTAAGAAATGTGACCCAGGTTTGTTTATTTAGTCAGAAGACACACGCGGATCCCTAGTGCGAAACAAACAAGTGTGTGAAAGCAGAGTGGCGCATCATGAACCGTTCTCTCCCGTTTCATACCGCACGCGTAGGCAGCGCGTGTTCGCGGAGCAGAACAGCAGTGCAGCGATCATTTTGGCGCAGAGTTTTGCTGCGCTGCTAACGCTCAATTAAAGCGACATTGTGTTTTTAACAGTCGCCATGAGTTTCAAAAACACTATTGCCAGGAGTTATTTTGGCCAAAACCACAATGGCACATTTAAAGGGATTACAATACAAGTAGGCCTATGTTTAAAGCTTTCCTGTAGCTCAGTGGTAAGAGCATTGCGTGGAGAGCGCAAGGTTGTGTGTTCGATCCCGATGGTTTCCAAATACCCAGAATGTATCATCTTAGATTTTATGCTTATATTGCAAATGAAGGAGGTGGAAACGATCGTATTAAGCTGTCATTGTATTTTCTGAAACCCACTGTCATAATTATATTCTGAAAAAAAAACAGATACAATTACATAGACATCGTGTAATATGTTTATATTGTGTATGTGTCAGAGAAAAGCGATCGCATGACAAGTCAGTCACTCTATGGTGAGTTAACTCTTAAGTGACTTCGTATCCTTCAAATCACGATGGGTTTTAATTTATAACTTGTCCTACACAGATCTAAAAGAGCATCGAACAGGCATATATAACAAATCACCTCTGGTATCGAACCCACAGCCTTGCCTTGCTAACGCAATGCTCATACCACTGAGCCACAGAAAACTAAATCTTAACTAAATCTTTGGTGTTTCAATTCTCACGAAAACTTTACCCTAACCCCAACCTTACTCTTACCATCTCAACTACCTATGATTGTTAAATTGACGAAAAACACGTTTGGGTGATGACATCATACTCGAAACACCAAGGATTTAGCGAGAGCCCACCGGGCTAATAAACAGCGGATCCATCACCCATGGAAGTAAGCTATACAGTAGGTGGCGGTACTAAGGACTGAACGGTACTGAGGACATTAAGCAAGACAAGATGAAGAAGATGTAAATTGCATGTGAGCAGTGGCGTTTTGTCAGAGCGGTGGATAATCACATAAAGAGGTAAGCCATATTTAGGTTTATATGCTTATAATTGTACAAAAACGTTAAAATTGTGACATCTTTATATTTAAGAGGTGTGTCCACCTCTTCAAGCTAGGTTGTACAATTTCTAATATGTAACTTTTTTTGTTTACAGATCTTTGTGAGGCTCCTTGTTGCAGCATCTCTGTTAGCATTTATGCAGGCTTCTTATATTGTCAGTTTAAATAACCTGCATTTAGGACTTTGACAATGTAGCATGAAATCATGGTGTGGAAGTGCAAAGTTTGCCAGTTGACATCATCTTCAAAGGGAGCTCTTTTGGGGCACTACAGACTAAAACATTGACCATTTACACATAGCCATACTATACCTTGCATGCCCACATTACAACTGTCCATGCTTTTTCAAAACAGACGGTGCTCTTCACACACATTTGACTATATCATTTAATTGAGGACACTTTGGAACCAGAGGCAGTGTTTTCCTTTAACTGTAACATTTGTAATACACAATATTCTTCTGAAAATGACTATTTTCAACATTTGTGTAAACAACTCAGAGGTCACGAAACTGTAGAATGTGTATTTTATGGGTGTGATTTTAAGACAAACTTTTATGGGACTTTTTGTGATGCACAAAAGCAGAAAACACAATCCTCATTCTCCTAATGATTTCAAGGCTGATGTGATGAGCAAGACCAGGCAGCATTCAGTTGCTTTTGATCCACACTGTGAGGATTCAGAAAGCGCTGGAGAAAGTGATGATCAGGTTCCAGATGACGAGATTCCTAACCTGTTGCAAACAGTTCTGAATAAATTAGCCTGAATAAATTGATGACTTGATAGTACATTTTATTTTCAAGTCATTTTCATCAATACAAATGAGGAAATTTTTCTTGTGAGACAAATAAATAAAGCACATGCACTAGAGTGTGGACCTATGTTTTTGTCAGGTTGTTTTATTTGTGAGGGTCATTTTTTATTTTAAATTTCACAATTTTAATATTATACACAGGGAGGATCATTCACGACAAAATGTTTTTTGTGTTACATTAGAAGACTATAAATTATAAAGTCTATATGTGTGTGTCTCCGTGGTCATAAGCATCAGTGTGCACAGACCACTCTCTCCTTGTCACCAGTCAGTCCACTCTTTAAACCCGAAAAACCCGAATGGAGAGACACCAGGACAAACAACACAAGCTGTGTCCCTCACACAAACACACATACATACACATACACGTACAATAACAGCACTGTGTATATGGAAAGAAGATCCGGCAGGTCGAGATACCACAGGAGAGCAGTGCCTGTCTGTCTGCATCTGCTCGCTTTGCTCTGCCTGCTGTTTGATGTGCAGGGATTAGGGGAAATCTGAGAGCTCCCAATTTAGCTGAGCCAGAGAAATGTTAATATGCAAGAACAGATACACACACATTCATTGCACACACTGATCAAATGAAGTCTACATAGACTGAATGGATGCAAAATTTCTTAATGGAAGTATTGAAAATGCATGAATTGGGGTGCAGAGTACATATGCTATACGCTGAGACCAGTCAGGTGACTGACTGAACACATACTATGAGTATCTACTGCCCTCTTGTGTACAAAATAAGTAATTGTGTCATTTCATCATTGCTTAAAGGAGTAGTTTAATTTCAAAATATGTTTTCATGATAATTTACTCACCCATATGTCATCCAAGATGTTTATGTTTTTTTCTTTAGTCGAAAAGATATTAAGGTTTTTGAAATGGTTGAAGGTCAAAGTTAAGGGCTTTAAACGAAAAGCCTTCATATCTAGCGAAACCGATCTGTGATTTTCCAAAAAAATATATACATATAGATATTGCTTGAGACACAAATGCTCGCCTTGCTCTGTTCTGCAATGCGTGTTAATGACTTCGCGTAATACGTAATTACGTTGAAAATTGCACGTTTAACTTGTAAACACTGACTCGGTATATCCGCCGAAGTCAAGCGTGACCTTTTCAACGTAATTACTTATTTGTGTGAAGTCATGAACGCACATCGCAGAGCAAAGCAAGCCGAGCATTTCTGTTTATAAAGCAAATACATTTTTTTTTAAATGACCGATCGTTTCACTACATAAGACGCTTATTCATCGGCTGGTATCGTTTAAAGCCCTTTGAAGCTGCACTGAAACTGTAATTTTGACTAGTGAAGTCCACTATATTGAGAAAAATCCTGGAATGTTTTCATCAAAAACCTTAACGTCTTTTCGACCAAAAAAAAACAAATGCATAAACATCTGACATGGGGGTGAGTAAATTATTAGTAAAATTTATTTTGAAAGTGAACTACTCCTTTAGCGCTTGCATCTGCCTTGTTGTCAAAAATTACAAAACAGTATAAGACTGAACTATGACAAAACCCTATACATTTGAGTTGCCTTTTGTTTTATCATCAGATTTCCATCATCGTGAAAGCTTTCCTACAAATGGCCTGTGAATTAAATCCAGGAGATGGCAATTAGTAAGTACAACATATTTTTAATAAAATAAAAGTTGAATTGTTGCATAAAATGAAAATGTAAACAGGCAGAATATAACAATATAAAATCATGTATTTGTGATATATTTCAATACTTTACTGATTTTTTACTATAAAATGCACACATCCACATTTAAATCTAGTGTTTTGCTCTCTTGTTTTTACAGTGGGAAAATGTAATTTATACCTTCGTCACAGGCTTGGCACAAGCTAAAGATAAAGTTTCAATACATTTATTTAAAAATGAAAAACTTAAAAAAAAATTGAGTACATTTTAAAAATCGCAGTGAAATCTTTAATTTTAAGTGAAATAATAAAAACAATAAAATTCAGATTTGTAATTTATTTATCTGTGTGAGTGACTGTCTTTGAACTTAAAATTAAGTTTTTAAATAAATTTAAAACATCTCCAGTTTTTGGGGAATTCTTAACGTAAGGAACAGTTTTGAATTTTATTGGTTTAATACTGTGGATATTAGTTGTGGATCTTTTCTGTTTTCTGTTAAAACTGTAATATTATTATAGACTGGTAAGCAGTGTGTTAACTGTTGTGATGAGCTCGGTTTGGTTCATGGTTATTTTGTTGAAGTAACCCAAATGAGCTTTATACACTTGAACTAAAGGTTCCGTGGAATCCATAGGGAATGTTGACAGGCACTTCAGCTCTTCCCAACTCTTCAAAGGTTTTGGCATCTAGGACTAAGAGAAATGAACTCTGGTTCTGAAAAAAAAGAAGAGAAAGAAATGATTCAGATAAATATGCTCTGATAGTTACGTTTTTTTAAACTATACTTGTTGTAAAACAACAAGTATTGTAACAAATGTAAAAGCTTTTGACTTTTGTATTTATTTTAATTACAAAATGCTTGCTGAAGTACAGGGTTTGTTTGTTTCTTGTTAAATGTGATTCCCTTTCTGTCGGTCTCTCTGCGTTATGTCGAACCGACAGAGTGGGGTTTAATCTTGAGAACCTATCATCTCTGATTGTACTTTTAAAAGGCCAATGAACTTGGCAAACGGCATGGTGTGCCAGTCTCCGCCCCGTACATACGGGTATAAAAAGCCCAGTGCATGCCCAGTGACGCTCGCCTACCCGGTCTCCAATGGGCGGCAGTAGACCGTCCCATAACGGATCTACGCAACAGTGTACAAAGGAAGGATGGTGACTTCCTGGCATCCGATGCTGAAGATTCCCTGGATCTCCCGGCTACAGCCGGTCAAGCCCAGGATGAATCTGACACTGAGATGACAGGCATGTTTTCCCGCGCCGCCACAAACTTCAGGTTGCAGTGCACTGCACTGCATTCCCCGAAGCACTCACAGCTGGAGTCTAGTACCTGGATATGGAGCACGGTGTCTTGTTACCTTTTTTCCCGGATGTGCATGAAGAGCTAACAAAGACCAGGTAAGCCCCCTTTTCAGACAAGCCCGGTCGCCCGGTCGCCCTGACTTCCCTCAACGCCGGGGCAGACTAGGGCTATGTAGGTTAAGCATGCCATCACGGTGCACCTGATCCCGCAGACCGCCGCCACCTTCACGGACCGACCAAGGCTCCTTTCCAAAGGATGTAAGTTTTCGTCATTACTGATGTCGAAAGCTTATACTTCTGCGAGTCAAGCTGCCTCCGCGCTTCATGCCCTGGCCATACTGCAGGTCCACCAGGCTAAGGCTCCTCTGTTCCTTCTTCCCCAGCTTCGGCGCCCTCTTCTCAGGCGGCCCCCCGCGGACGGAGGACTTCACGGAGGAAAACATCTACTCCCCGTCAGCACCCGACCAAGAAGAAGCGGCCCTGACAGGGACAGCCCAGGGAGGACAAGGACATTGGGCGCAGGTCCAGCCACACCACCGCTGTCGAGCCGAACTGGGACAAACTCTGCCTCAGGGCCGGGTGCCCACTTTCTCACCAAGAGAGTTTCATTCCTCCCTGGGGTTTCCAGCATGCAGCAACCCTTTACCCGGCGTTGCGTCATGCCAATCCCTAAGACTTCAGCACTCTCCACTCGACGATGCGTCGTGCAGTGAAGACTTAAGGCAGGTAAGTTAGCAGACCCGCTCGTGCTGCAAGGCACAGAACCTTCCCCCATGGGGATGATGTTGCAGATCTGCCCACTAGTTCCTCTGTCACAGTATCTGGGGGATATCTGGGTATCTGGGGGATACAGCTCCCCAACCGTCACAGTTGCTTGTGAGGACGATCCAGTTCACCAGGTGCCCTACCAAGTATCAGGGCATTCTGTTCACCTCAGTGCGAGGCCAGAATGCTCCCATACTTTGGGCTGAGGTTACAACCCTTCTGGCGAAGGTAGCGATCGAGCCCGTCCCTCTGGCTGAAATATCCTCTGGGTTTTACGACCCTACTTCATCGTCCCCAAGAAAGGTGGGAATCTGCGCCCCACCCTGGATCTGCGCACTCTGAATAAGACCCTTCACAGGCTCCCGTTCAGAATGTTGACGCAGAAGTGCATCCTGATGTCTATCCAGCATTCCAGTACAAGGACATGCCCTTCGGTCTGGCCCTGTCTCCCCGTGCCTTTACCAAGGTCGTGAAGGCGGCTCTTGCTCCCCTCAGCTGGCAGGGCGTGTCTATCCTCAACTATCTCGATGACTGGCTTATATTGGCTCACTCGCGAGATCTGTTGTGTACGTACAGGGACCTTGTGGTCTGGCCCCTCGAGCAAGCTCTTCCCTGAGCAGAGCACCTCTTATCTCCATAGTAAGAGACTCTCTTCGTCATTCAGGCCACACCACTGGAAGGTTACGATTCGCAGTTGCGCTCACTTGTGACTCGCCCAGGCCAGTCAGTGTTGCTCCGCTGGAACTTGCGACGCGGAGCAGCACCATGGCGTTTCGTATAGGAACCCCATTCTGTTGGTTCGACACAATGTCGAGAGACCGACAGAAAGGGAACGTCTTGGTTACGTATGTAACCACTGTTTCCTGACGGAGGGAACGAATGTTGTGTCCTTCATGCCACAATGCTTCGCCGTCCACTGCAGCGACCAGGAATGCCTCTCAGGTTTCTCAGCCCAAAGGTGAATGAATGGCCATGCCATCTTCCTTTTGAATCTCATATGTACCGGTCGGAGACTGGCATGCCATGCCATTCGCCAAGTTCTTTGGCCTTTTAAAAGTACAATCAGAGATGATAGGTTCTCAAGATCAAACCCCATTCTGTCTGTTCGACACAACGTCTCTTTCCCTCTATCAGGGAACTGACGTAACATACGTAACCAAGACATTTTGTGCATATTTCAATATGTTTATATATTCAATGCTTTGTTATACCTTAGTTGGTGTAATAACCACAGACAAGATAATCCCATCATCCTCTTCCACAGCATTTGGTGAAGGAATAAAAACAGGCTCTGAGGGGTAGAGATCGGGCTGACACCATACCTGTTAATAATTTATTATTGCATATATTTTATTCATATTTTACTTATCCTAAAAAGCTATTTTAAATAACTACAAATTAATTGGTAACACTGTACAATAAGGTGCTATTAGTTAACATTAACTAAGAATGAAAATTTAAGTTTTTCAGCATTTTTAAATCCTTGTCAATGTTAGTTCATGTCAATACAGTTATTCATGTTAGTTCATGGTGCATTAACTAATGTTAACAGTGACAACATATGATTTTAAAGTTGCTCTAACACACACGGTTTCTGCGAATCTCATATTAATCTCGAGTACCTATAGAGTTGTATTGCATACTTTATCTTTGAAGAGTATTTAGTTTAATCACATTTATAAACGACAGATACAGCTGTACAATTATTTCCGAAACCATACGGCTTGTGCGAGGGAGGGTAGGCTGAACTTAAGCACGCGTGCAACACAGACATCAGTTTCACTCACCCCATGCGGATCATGTCCGGCATAGTTTAGTGCTGGGACGGCTCCATACATTTTCAAACAATTTCCAAATCCAGCGTTACATCCACTGTTTATATAACATTAATCACCCTTATGCAGGGAGCATTTCCGGGAGCATTGTCCAAATAGGGTACAAAGAGAAATTTTATGTTAGAATTTTTTTTTCTGAAACCTGTACGATCGCTGGGGAAGTCTATAGAGCACAGAAATACTAAGTAATAAACCCAACTCGTTTTTTGACAAGTTGACCATGTTAAGCATGAGAAGACAGCACGTTTAACATTGTGAAGAAGTCAGAATGCATGAAACACCGTTGCACGGCCTCTTTAATAATGTATTAGTAAATGCAGAAATGAACATGAATTAATATTAATAAATGCTGTAGAAGTTTTGTTCATTGTTAGTTCATGTTAGCTAATGCTAACTAATTGTTAACAAATAGCACCTTATTTTAAAGTGTTACGAATAAAATTTACGTGAGGTAAATAAATAAATAAATGGCCATGCTCAGCAGCAAAATAATTTTAAACTCACCTTAAATTTTTTGTTCCCCAAATCCATTTTAATGAGAGAATCACCCACTAGATTTCGAAAACCACAACCATAGAAGTATCTGTAAGGTTTGGTGTTGTATTTGGCATAGTTAATATGAGGAAACTCCAAGCCACCGTAATCATTCAGGTCATCCCCGTGGAGATCCTCAAATGTGCAGAACACCTGAGAGAGAGAGAGAGAGAGAGAGAATGAAGTGATGTTGTCCTATAACAATTATACAGTACACAAATGCATTGTTTAATCTATTGTTATGGTTTTAACATGCAATCAAACATGTTTATTATTTTTCCATTATACACCAAATCTCTGTATGTATTTGTGTTCCAATGGAACAAAATAATACTTAATAACACATCACAAATACTGAAATTGTAATAGTTGAAATATACCATGTAGTCTGTTTTCTTAAAACACAGCAAAACATGCAGCTGTAAGGTTGTGATGTTCTGATCATACAAATTTGCAGGTCATCTTGAACTTGCAGTTCATGTTATTTCAGCATAACCCTGCATTTCCGGTCCCGATTCTCATGTGTTTCAACAATAAAAGCAAATGAAACACAAAAGTCTAGTGTAACCACCCTTTAAATCTGAAGTTGGACTGCAATCAAAGATTTAAAACAACAATCTAAAATACAAATATTAAAGTGATAGTTCACCCAAAAATGTAATTTCTGTCATCATTTACTCACCCTATTTTCATTTTAAACCTGTATGACTTTCTTTCTTCCGGAAAACACAAAAGAAGCTATTTTGAAGGAAGTTGTTAACTGCCCCCCTTTCACTTGCATTGGTTCTGTGTCCATACGATAGAAATGAATGGGGGCCAGTACTGAATGGTTACCAACTTTCTTCAAAATATCTTCTTTTGTGATCTGCGGGAGACAGAAAGTCATACAGGTTTGAAATTAAAAGAGGGTGCGTAAATGATGACAGCATTTTCATTTTTGGGTGAACTATCACTTTAATACCATGTGAAGGAGGTGCTTAGAATTTAGAAGCACCAAAGAACAGACCTGATTTTCGGTACGGCAGACAGCAGTAGCCTTGCTGTCACATCTTGTGTTGAGGTTCTGTTCCAGCGGAGTTTCCTTGGTGATATTAAGAGGTAGCACAAAGCGACGAGGATATGGCCGCCCTATGCTGTCATACATCTGAGATAGATAAAGAGAGTGGAGTAAAGCAAGAGAATGTCATTTATGGCATTCGAATGTGATTTATTGTTCACTGTTGTTCAAGAACAGCTCTTTGCTATTCATAAGCTCTGTATTCCATTCTTAACTTTAATTTCAGTCAGGGAAATAGAAAGGGACAATCTGAATTAACAACAGTGCATGGTCAAAATTAAGAAAAGATTGTCATAGAAGAGAGTTAAAGAAAGACCATTACTTTATCCAGTGCCTCTCCGGATTTACGCATGTTCTGAATGAGGAAGTTGTTTATGGCATTACCATCATCAGAACAGCACATGTCTAACATTAGAAATCCATCCTGCTCGAAAGCGTTGATCTGATGAAAGGTTGACATGGCTTTGGCGTGATACTTCACTTGGCTCTCCTAAAATGATATTAAAGGTGCAATGGGCAATTTTATGGAGGATCTATTTACAGAAATGCTATATAATATACATAGCTCTGTGTTCAGAGGTGTATAAAGACCTTATATTAAGAAGCGTTATGTTTTTATTATATTTGAATGACCTTTTATCTACATACACCACCAGTCCCAACATGGAATTGCCGTGTTGTTTCTACAGTAGCCCTAAACTGAAAAAAATGTTCTAGAGTGTGATTCATAAATATATTCTCTCCTTCTGCAAAGAAGTTAAAATGTGATGACATAAGTCATTATTCAAGATATTGATCTACACAGCTACTAAACCAAGTCTAATGTCATGTTTTTGTTCCGTATCACTAAGATCGCCACAGTAATTGCTCTCAGTGAGACTAAATACAGTTCATGATTATCATCTTACCTTTCCAGTTTGTTTGTCAATGAGGTGGAATATGGTTTCTTGGTTGGGGTCCCAGTAAATACAATCACTTAATGCTTTCCCCTTCAACTTGCTGGTCAGTATCTTAATCAGATCCATCTTAATGGGCTGCTCGATGAACACTACATAGTTTTCTGACATGCCTGTAAAGTCCAGGGGAACAACATTAAAACTTTAGTTCTGCATCTTATAAGATTACTTCTCTCCATTCACTGAAGTGTTCAGCATTTAAAAAAATCACACAGAAAGAGGTTTCTTTTGATTGCCTAAAGATCAAGACATGATGATAAATATGCTTCATTTACCAAAGCTGTGATAATAGGAGGGTTTAGATTTGTCGTGAGGGGCGATAGAGCATAATATCTTTGCTCCGTTTAGAGTATCTTCTGGACCTTCTGTTTTAGGGGGAACCATGATGATGTTGTAGAAAGTCCCTGTAAAACACACATGCAGCACAGCTTCTTAACACCAAACCTCTGTCATTGGTAATATTATGGCATCTGACTTTATAATGGACACATTAGAAGATGTCTTTAATCTAACCTTTTTTGCCATATGAGTTACCCATGTTGTAAGCTGTTCCATCTGGATCAACGTGTGGATGAGCGGTAGCACCATTTACTGCCAAGAACTTGCTCCAGTCCACCTACAAAAAACAACCATACTTTAAATTATAATTGGTAAAATGGTAAAATGTTACCTTGAAATAAACATTTAGACAAAAAGAGGTGTGCCAAGGAAGATACCATTAGATGATTTTGAAAATACAGGTTATGCTTCTTACCTTCTGTTTGGTCTCCAAAGTCTCTGGGTCCACTCTGTGCATGAAGTTTGTCTCCGTGCTAACGTAATAATCACCTTTATATTTCATAAAGTTGACACTTGCATTATCTGTTGATTCTTGAAACAAGAGCGGAAAAGTTACATTTGAAATTTGATGTTTGTGAATTCAGCAAAAAATATTGTCTGTATGCCTTTGTTCTTGGCATTAAATTAGCAAGTCTAAACCTATAACATCTGTGCAGAACCATCCCACTATTAATCATTTTAAATAATATAAATATATCATTATAAATCCTAGTTATGGCTGTATAGGCTTTTAAAGGCATAATTATATACAGTATATATTTTTAGCTGTAGTGTCCAAAATCCTGACTGATTACTTATGGTGTCTAATCTAAATGTACTCTTGTGATTACAAAGAAACGGTTGTTTTATGCTTTATTAGATTTACTCATTTACTAGAAGAATCTCCATACACATATCTAGACCACACACTTGACATTGTGTGGTTGTTTTAATAGGTCACCCTAGGTCATCCTTGGTACTTTTCGATTAAGGACCATATGGTACTGGCAACACAAAGATCATGGGTTTGATAAGCAGGGAACATGAATTGATCAAATTGAAACTCAGATGCACTGTATGTCACTTTGGATACAAATCTTTAATAAATATGTAAATGGGAATGGTGTGCACTTAAACAAAGTACACTGGAAGCATGTGACTTTATGTATTACTATTTCAGGAAAGGAGATAAAAAGCATTATATTGCATGTTTAAACAGTAATAAACAAATTTTAAAAAGTTTGGGGTGAGGTCAAAACTGTTGCAAACTGGTAGCACAAAATCAATTATACAACATTATCAAAAACATCATTGCATGTGTAACTCAATCATGATATGGAATTTACCAGCTATTGCAAAAGCTTGGACAGCAAACCTCAATACTATCAATCTCACACACACACTCCACCAACTACTCTGTGTTACGTACTTGGCATTTCAAATCTGGACAGAAAACGCTGAAAAATATTTTTGCAGGGATCAGGCAGGGCCAAGGTACCAAACTCTGACACCATGATGCGGTTCCTCTCGCTGTTCTGCTTGTACGAGTCACTCCGCAGAAAGCGGCTCCTGTAAGTCACCTGGCCGCCCTCAATCTGAAAGCGGTGCAGTAACGCCATTCCGTCAAACCAGTGGTTATAACTGGAAAGATATTAATGAGAACATATGTGTGCCTGATGTAACAGAGTTCGCATGACATACACTTCAGTGCATAGTTACTTTGACATGCTATTAGCTTCAGATCATGAAAATAATGAATACTATCCTCTCTTGTATATTTGTTTAACATTACAGTGACATTCATTCCAGTAATTAACTGTAAAATATAATCATGTTGATGACCGTTCTTACTGCTGATTCCCAAATTCAAACTTTCCCGGGCCATTCCGAAGCAGACTTCCATGGATCCATTTTGGGATTGTTCCTTTAACTATGGTGGGAATGGGTTCAGGTGTCTCCTCTACAGAACGCACTAAAGGAGCTATGCTTTGCACCCCATGTACCTTTGTATAGCATGTTCTCTTATCATTGGCAGCTATAAGGATACAGACAGCAAACTGTCATTTAAATGGTACAAATTTTTGTGCAATTTGTAGAATTGGATTTGTGCACGTGAACTGAAGGATTCAAGAAGGTGTAACTCTTCTGTTGTGTTTGCGGAAGTGAAAAAACAACAACTACAAATTCCACTCTCACAGGTGCTCAGATGTTTTGCACCAAAAAACCTTCATAGACTATTCAAAAAAATGCTATAGTATATAAAAGTATAAAAATATGATATAATTAATATTTCCATTTTATTCGGTTTTAATGAGTTTATTATTATTCTAAATAAACAAGTAACATTAATTATTCAAACAGTGCATCATATCCAGAGTAGTTTTGGAATATTGTCACCAATCTATAAAAAGTTTATTTGTAATCAAAATTGCAAGGTTGACTGGCCATTGTAAGCACAGAAAAGTAACAAGAATAGTGCTGCCGTATCACTATTTAGGTCAGCTGAAAAACAGAATAAATAATTAAAGACAACAGTTGACAGAGCAGAAGAGAAAACACGTGTCCGCGATTTTACACAGAAAACAATAAGAACTATTTAACTTAAAAGTACATCATGTAAATGTTCTGAGGCTAGTTTAGAAAAGGGACAATTGTGAAAAAGGTACAATTTCAGCTATTCATAAGCAAGATTTAAATAATCCCTTTTCAAAAGCCATTATGCATCAGCCTTTCTCTCTCATTTCAATGCATCAGCAGCTTTTAAACAAGCATGTGCACCCATGAACAATCAATAAATTCACGCAGAAGAGCTCTTGTATTCTTACCCAGAGTATGAGGTGTTATGTAGGACATCCTGTAAAGGGATAAACTGCTGCACCCTATCAAAACAGAAGATGAGAGCAAATGAAAAAAAAATGACAAACTGCAGAGAGCAATGCTGAAGCGCAATGTTTCTAGGGCTATGTTTCTGTTATATAAGTTCGCCAGCCCTATTACATCACACAGGATTATCTGGGAGAAATGGGAGGACCATGCAGGCATGGATGAACATCGCTGTAAATAAACTGTTTGAGCAGTGATGTGACAGGAATGATACCATAAAAATTTCACCTGAATAGAGTTCTAACTTATGACATAATGCCACTCAATACAGTTATTTATATGAAGACAGTGTCTCTTCCAGTATTTGTATATAAAATTGGTAGTTGTTTTACTGTTGTAATAGTTGTTAATTCTGTAGGTATTTAATCTATTTATGAACATGTAGACCATAATTTTTACAAACCGCCTGTTACAATAAGTCATTAAGTATTGGTTCATACACAGAAAATAGCAATCAATAAATCAGATTGCATATCTTCTTATAATTGATATGATCCCTAAGACATTAAAGGTTATTGATTTCTCTTTTTTCAAAACTACCTTACACACCTGGATTCTTGGATTTGTTTTAATTGCATGAATCTGGATCTGTTTTGTAAACTGTACAGCATCCTGTAAAAATGTCGTTTTACGTAGTAACATCAAAATCATTTCGAAGTTTTAAATATTCTCACACCAACAAAGTTTACAAGTTACACCAATCATATTAATAAAGGTCAGAAGATCTGTTAAAAAATATCGTGAACGTACGGTTCTCTGAAATAATCGATTTTAGTTGGTCAATGGCGCCATCTAGCGGTGTGAAAAGTAAAAGTAAGTAAGCTGCACATCCGGGCTATTTTTCCCGTGTTACTTTCACTTTTCACGTTATAAAATAATCAACATCACAAATCTATATTTTGTGTCAATTTGTTTACTGTTGTGGCAGCTTGCCGTGTAATAAGCGAAGTAACGTACAGTCATCGCAAAATAGACCCAAGTGCGAAGCGAAGCAGTGTGAAGTTAAATTAAACGATTTGTTATATAACAACTGCACGTGCATGTTTTTTAAATGTAGGAAAAGTTAAAAAAGCAGCATATGAAATTATGAGTGGAAATAGGTAACGGCCTACCTTTGTAGATCCTAAATGCATTTTTAAGTCCACTCAATGTTTGCATGATGAAGTTATATACTGAGAGCAAAAGAGACTGCACTTAGTGGGTTAATCTATTACTTCACTCTAGAGGAATTTGACCCACTACACACATACGCACCATAATAAGCTCATTCACTTCCTGGTGCATCGGCGTCTTTCATTCAATTTTATTTTTAAAGTCACGGTAATATTTTTTTACATAAAGCACACCAATATGATATTAATGATGTGCTGTAATGATTGAGGTGAGGGTGTCACTAGTTGTTTTTGCCTTGATATTGAATATAATGTACAAAGTAGGCTACACTACAACATGATCAATTAGAACAATGGAAAACATTAGAAAAAGTAATTCAACACGGTCTTTTGCGTGTAATTGCGTGTAAATAACGCGATATTGCATTATCATGTAATACGTACATATATCGGTCTTTTTGTAAGGCTAACCCCATTGTGAAATCTCAGTGAGTCCTGTGGCCAGCCTACCATTATTCCTCCAAGAACACAACACCCTCCCAGTACAACATCTGAGCAGCTGCAATCTTTTCCAGTGATTTGGTACATGATGTTGCAGAACCGAATAAAAAGTCAACGTTGCCGAATTACAGATGTTGTTCAAAAATCCCCCACATCAATCTGAAAGAAGGATCGTCAATTAGGTTATAAGAAGGCCAGTTATGAGTATTTGCCACAAAGGTCCAGCTAAAGGTTTTTTTTATCATTATTTCAAAATGGAATCTGTTGTTTAGTCTAGCTCAAATTACATTTTCACATTCAGTTGTAAAACAAACTATTACTGAAATCAAAGCATAATGGGTCTAAAAAGATTACTCACTACATGTTCTACACCTAAATATTATTAAACTGTTAAATCAAATTTAATAAAATTAGTGAAGTACATTTGTCTAATCTGTTACTGCAGTTGTTCCCAATGAAACGGAAACAATGACCTCTGCTGGACACTGCTGCAAACTGCAGTTTTTTAGAATAAGAATCAGAAGGAGCTTATTGTCAAGTATGTTTACACGCACACGGAATTTGACTTGACTACAGGAGCTTAGTGCGAAGTCTACATTTGGTGCAAACATAGTACAAATACACAGTAAGATAGAATAAAATATAAATTAAATAAAAACAATAATGCACTATATAAAAAAGTGGGAAAAAATAGACAAAAAACAACAAACCGTATTTTTATAGAGTGTACAGATGTGTTATTTACAGGTTTAACCTATTGTTTCTTACAATGGACAGTTTCCAGATGCTATGTGCAATGTGCAAGTGTGCAGTGTGATGAACAGTGTGTAGAAAGAGCTTTTAATTTGTTCAGGCTGTGTGTAGCCTGCAAGAAAAAAATGTTCTTGTGTCTGGCTGTTCTTGTGGTCAGTGCTCTGTAGCGCCGCCGAGATGGCAATAGTTTGAAGAGGGAGTGTGCTGGGTGAGTGGGGTTCAAAATGATTTTCTTAGCCCTTTTTCTCTTTCTGGAGTGTAAAGATCTTGGAGGTTGGGCAGGGGGGCACCTATAATCCTCCCAGCAGTCCTGACTGTTTGTTGTAGTCTCAATGTCTGATAAAGTAGCCAAACCAAACCAGACAGTTATGGATGAGCACAGGACAGACTCGATGATGGCCGAGTAGAATTCAGGGGAAGACCAAGGGGCACCGTATAGGGGGGAAAAGTTAGGACAATTCCAAGGGCCCATGACTGACAGGGGCCCCGACAATAGGTAAAAACTAATATAAAATTATCAAAACATCATCATTCATCATACATTTTTATATAATAATACAATTAATGATCTCTTTTTTTTGGCAGTAAAAGTTAAAAATCCTGATTCACCAAAAAGTAAAGATCCAGATTGACCGAACAACCCCCTGTATCTGGATGAAATGGCCTCAGCGCTCTCAGTGACGGTGTTTAGTTGCAGTAGATGCGGTAGAACTACAGTCACCACAATGTTGCCTAGTAACGTTAAATCAAAATCTGGCTTTCAAAAAAGGAAAGAAAGAAAAGAGCGAGAGGAAAGACAAAGGAGAGGGTGTCAAACTGTAACCCAGTTTTTCACCAAGAAAGGTGTTTAGCCTATAGCAGTGGTTCTCAACTCTGGCCCTCGAGATCCACTTTCCTGCCGAGTTCAGCACCAAATCTGATAAAACACCTGAAGAGGCGAATCAGTGACTTCAGGAATAATTTACTGTTGGGCTGCGCAGATTGTTTGTTATATAGCATTAAAGTACCGCGAGACCAATTCAAATGCGTACCGAGCAATCTGCACTTGAATCTCTTTTACGGTCCTTAAATGTCATAATATGATAGATTTGGCTTGTTCAGGTGTTTTATATCAGAGTTGGGGATAAACTCTGCAGGAAAATGGATCTCGTGGGCCAGAGTTGAGAACCACTGGCCTATAGTCTGAGTTGTATTAACCTGTTGGCTTAATGTCCATAGTGAAATAAGCTAACAACAGACTAGTGTTAGCCTACATTTAATCGCCATTTAATCAGTGCAGGGAAACCTTTAGCACTATAATAACCCTGGTGTGGAAATTCCATTTTACACGTCCACTTTATTTTCTTGCTGGCATATATGTGCAGCTAAGTAAACAAATCTGCCGTTTTCATTGTTTTGAGAGGATGATGTTCATTTTTAAGTTTGTTCGTTTTTCTTTTTTTAAATCTTTCATTAATAATTATAATAATAATTTTGTTAAGAGAATTTTAAATTTTGTCAAATTTTACAATAAAAATACATTAAGACTGTAAAAGATACCCTTCAGCACATTTTTTATAGTTGCTTTTAATCTTGCATCAAATAATGAACTGCATACTAGACTTCCATGCATGTACAAATCACCAACAGTAAATATTGTGCTAGTACTAGTATTGAACTACAAGAAGCAAGAAAGTTGCAAGATTTTAATTAGAGTTATGTAAAGCATTTGATTGAGACAGTTTGGTCCTAGACATGTGGTGACAACACCTGCACAGAGGGGGCCCAATTAGATTCTTTTGTCATGGGGTCCAAAATTCCTGGCTGCGCTCCTATGGCATGTTGAATTTCCTCAGCTGGCAAAGGAAGTAATCTCTGCTGGACTTTTTTAGTGATGGAGTCTTTGTGAGTGTCTCCATTGTGGATGAGGCCGATGATGGTAGTGTCATCTGCAAATTTCAGGAGTTTGACAGAGGAGTCTTTTGCTGTGCAATCGTTTGTATACAGGGTGAAGAGCAGTGAGGAGAAAACGCATCACTGAGAGGCACCAGTGCTGATTGTGAGAGTCCATGATGTGAGTTTACCCAGCTTCACTAGTTGCTGCCTGTCTGTTAGGAAGTTATCCATTGACAGATTGGGGTGGGCACAGAGAGCTGGGTCAGTTTGTCTGGGAGAAGGTCAAGCATGATTGTATTTAAGGCCGAACTGAAAGTCCTCAAATAAGATCCTTGCGTAATTTCCAGGTCTGTCAAGGTGTCGTAGAACAAAATGCAGGCCCATGATGACTACATCATCAACAGACCTGTTTGCTCTATAGGCAAACTGAAGAGGATCCAGCAAGGGTCGACTGATGTCCTTCAGGTAGCCCAGGACCAGTCTCTCAAACGACTTCATATCCACAGACGTGAGAGCGACAGGTCTGTAGTCATTAAATCCCGTGATTTTGGATTTTTTAGTGACCGGAATGATAGTGGAGCGTTTGAAGCAGTGGAGAACTTTGCACAGCTCCAGAGATCTGTCAAAGATCTGTGTGAAGATGGGGGCCAGTTGGTTAGCGCATACTTTTAAACAGGCAGGTGAAACAGTGTCTGGGCCTGGAGCTTTCTTGGTCTTCTGCTTCTTGAAGACCCGGTTCACATCCTCTACACATACCTCAAGTGCAGGTAGGATGGTGGGTTAGGCAGGAGGGGGGTAGTGCATGGGGAGTGGGTGAATGTGTGAAGTGCAAATCATAGCGGGTGTGGATTGTAAAAAATCGACAGTAAAACGTATTCAGATCGTCAGCAAGTTGTCTATTCTTTTAATGATGTTAATGGATGACTATCGATTAACAAAGTTTTGGAGAAGCCAGAGCATATAATTAAGACTCGCAATCAGCAATCATAGACTCTACCCTATCAGCTCAAGCGAACCAGCACATATTTAGACAAGGATTCTTACCTAAAGCCATATCTAAAGGATTACACATCCCACCACCTCCCCGGCTCCTCTGCTTGAGCTCTTGTAGATAGCAGTACTCCAGGGGGTGAGTTATGAGTTCGGCCGTTTCCAAGCTCGGCGCACTCGCCCCTATTGGGGGGTGGGAGCATTCCTGGATCGGATGGAACTGGCGAGCTCGGAACCCGCTCCCCGGACAGCACGCCAAACACGCATACTTTACTACCCCTGCTATCTTCATTATCTACTCAGGTGAACTTGTGAAACCAGGTATTGAGTTATAAGTCATAAAAACTTTTTTAAACGCACCACCATTGTTCTGTACAAAGTATTAATACCCAATGGTGGTTATCTGTAACACTCATAGCAGAAGAGAGCAATGTAAAATACAAGAAACATCTACTGTAGAAATTTGAAAAGTATCACAAGATCATAGATATAAACACAAAATAAGCATTTGGAACCTGTTACATTTGGTACCGTTATTGTCGGTAAAACTAAAAGATTGAAATGTTATAAAAACGTATTTTTTATAAAAAGAATCACATATGCCCTACACTATGCGTGCAGCTACGTACTCAACATCGCCATCTAGCCCTCCGGAGCAGACAAAAAGTGAAATAATTACCAAATACAGAATTGAAGAATATAATAAACCATCTGACATCAGATAAACATTTAAGATTTTTTTTACTGAAGAAAAGCAAATAAATGTTCTTTAATTTGTAAATCTTTTTGGATAAAGTGAATACATACATAACTTGCTTACTGACTAATGTAAATATAAAAACATTACAACATAATGACATTTAATTTTCAATTCACTTCACATATGGGAGTACATGAAAAAATAGGCTCATTCAACACAAAGCTGTAAAGGTAAAAATTTGCACATTCTCCAAAAAAAGTATGCTTCTACATTTAAATACATTTCCATGAATAGACTGTGACTTTTTATTCTATTTTTTATTTTACTTTCATAAAACATATAGCATAAGAAGAACAACATAATTCATATAACAGACCCTACTACATCAATATACATTAAGAAAAGAGAAAGATGAAAAAATATTGTTACACATAGTATAGGCTATATAGAATATTTTCCAGATAATAAAATTAGCATAATTTGTCTCATTGGTTTTATTCCCACACCTGACCGCAGAATTGTTGTATTTTAATTATTTGAGGGTCAGTATATGAGCGCTCAAAGAACAGTAGGTGGCGCCATGTGCTCGTAATCGGGCCGCCAGCCCGCCAGTTAAAAGAAGAAGAAGACCGCAGAGTTCCTTTATCCTTCACGAAGCTCACGTGTTTCCAGTGTATAATCTTTGAGAAAAGTCCGATCATGTCTGACTTCAGTTCTAGCTTTGATATGCCGTCAGCCGGTTTATCTGAAAATGCCGATGCCGCGGAGCTTCAGCGTCTTATTGCTGTAGAGCAACAGAAAGCGCAGTTTCAAGCGCAGGTAACTCACTTTTCAGCCAAATTAACATTTAATAGCATGCAGTCAGCATTGTGGATCGTGACCGTGTTTGACGCTGTTTGTAGGTTCATAACTTCACGGATGTATGCTGGGATAAGTGTATGGACAAACCAAGTAGCAAGATGGACTCGCGGACAGAGGCATGTCTCGTTAGCTGCGTGGAGCGCTTCATCGACACAACCCTCAGTATCACGAACCGCTTTACGCAGATGGTCCAGAAGGGCGCGCACTGATTAAAGCACGGACTGTTCTTAAGGGCACTTTGCCCTTGTGTCTTGACCTTGCGTCTTGACCTTGCTGATGTCCTGTTTGCAACCCTGTTGTACGTCGAAGGGATTGTTTTACTGATCTTTCTACATGTTCTTCTTTGTGCGTGATCCTAAATTGACCCCAAGACCATCAGCCTATATGATATTTGTGACGTATGTTATTACACTTGAGCAGAGAGCATAGGGATTTGCAAAATTGCTGAAAAAAAACGTACTTATGTCAATACACCTAGTTTAATTAGCATGTAAATCTATGCTTGAAACTACCCAGTTTGAGAGTATTTAGTGAATAAAAATGAATTACTTTTTCTTTAGCAGTTTACCTGGTTTATGAATACACTTGTAGGGAATCTGGAGGTTTGTTATACAGATTTCATCATACTGAAATCATGTCTTAAATCTGAAATGTGATTAACATCCCTGTGTTGACTATTGGTGAATTACTTCATTGGTTTTGTGTGCCAAACACTGATGCCCGTGATTCACATTACTGTCAATGCAGAGATTTATTTAAGGGTTGTGTTGTCCAGATGTGAAAAGAAAAATGACTTTTTATTCCACTGTTTCCTCGTATGTTTATTCTATTTAACAGTCACATGACACTACACTTTACTAAAAGTGGTATTTGTCTAGATGTTTTTTCTTACTAATTTTACATGAATGTAAAAGTTTATCTTAATTTCATTAACAGTCTGTTAAATTCTATATTAAACATATTCTATATGATACACGGTTCTAAATGCAAAACAATATGGCCTGGTTTCACAGACAACGCTTCGTTTAAGCCAGGCCTTAGTTGAATTAAGATATTTATGTCGCTTTTATAAAAATGACTTGGAAGAAAACATTACTAGTCTGCATCTCGAGACAAAACAATGTCACTAATATGGGCAAGCTATATACAGTTAAGACAGGTCACGTATTCATTTAAGTCTGGGACAAGCCTTAAGATTGTCTGTGAGACCGGGCCTATAACTTTTAATTTAGGTCTATGTTAAAAACTCAAATCTTTTGCTTCACACTGCTAAAAAACATTGTAAGAGAATCCTTTATTACAGGATTAGTCTTGGGGCAAAAGAGGTCTGCTTCTTGGCTTTGAGGCTATACCCTCCTTTGTTGTTTAGTGTGCTGAGTACAAAGTGGTCTTTGATAGAGATGTGTGTGTAAATCTCGCAGGCACGGCTGCTTTCAGCCATTCTAATTAAAGTCAGGAAGCAGATAGGTTAGTTTAGCCTCTAACTTGAGCATAATGGAAGCCTACAGGGTCCTCTCAAACAGAGTCTTTGATGCTTTGATGAAAGTTGCACCATACACTGTGTGTGTGCACAATATTACACTAAGAATAGTAATGATAAAAGTAATATAAAAAACGTAATTGCAGCAACATTACATATTCTGTTCATAATACATATATTATGGCTAAATAGGTTTAGTGGAAATCTGTAAGGTGGTGTGACGTCTTGTAGGTTATTAAGTGGACACCATTGTGATTCATTTTTTAAATTACAGCTCAACCAGAAATAACAAATAACATCTACTCTATGTAGCATGACAAGAAAAATCAATAGGTGTTTATGCCAATTTATGTGACACTATAAACTACAGCTGTGGATAAAATAAAAAGATATTATGAAAATAATTTTTTATTTAATCAGCATTTTTAGATGTCTTATGGCCATTCCAGTCCAGTGTCTGTTGAATTTCAACAAAATCAAACGTCATGAGTGACATAAAGTCATCAAAAAGCAATGTGAAAGAATGACAGCAAGACTAGCATTATAATGAAAAAAGTGATAATAATTGATGTTATCACAAAAAATGCAACTACTAACAATTTTTTTTATTTGATATTTGGCAGAAATATTGGTAGCAGTTTACAGAAGGAATATAAAACAATAATTTTACCTAAACACATACTATATGGTATCTATGGTATAAATAGAACATTCAGTGACTGTATGTAGTATATGTATATAGTATATGTATATAGTAACTGATTACATCTTTTTTTAAATCCTTGTGTCTCATGATCACATGGCAGCATTGTACCAGTGCACAAATAAATTGTATAGTATACTATTTGTACACTGGTACAATGCTGCCATGGAAATTACATCACTAGGCATTCATAATATAATTTGATGCTGAATTTGAAGGTAAAGTATAGCTTTCTGTGTCATTTAGAATTATTGTGGATTATATGATTCTAACACAAATAAATTCAACTATGAAGAAAGAAATCTGCAGTTCGCTTTATCAGAATATATATATATAATTTGTAATCATATAGAGACAAACTGGGGTTTACATGATGAAACCATCGTAAGATTAGCCACTAGGCCATGGATTGAGCATTATTAATTTGATTTGAGCTGTGTCTATTGTTATTAAAAAATAATGCTTAAATGTCTTTAATCCTAAATTTGAACATACGATCCCTTTGGTCTGGGACGGACACAACATGAGTTTGGTAGCTTTGATGGCTCAATCTTCAGATGTTTTAGTTATATTTTGATGAAAGATTTGACTGTATCAGGAACACTAGCCTGTGATGTAGGATTCCGTCTCGGCCTTATCAAGGATGCCCACTATGCCTCAGTTCTCCCTTCAAACACTTTCTTCAAAAGAGAACTCTTTGAAAGAAAAATACCAGAGACATTGTGGCAAGATACGCAGAAGAGTGATCAAAGAGCATTTTCACTTTTTTCATCTATGATTTTCTGGGAGTTTTCCACCTCCAATCATGCTCTCTTTCATGTAATATCATTGGGATAATGAGCCTGCTGGATTAAAAAACATCCGGGTATAGGTTAATATATATATCAGTATCTGATACCTCAAAATCCTCCTATCTTTTTTTAATTATGGAGAAGATAAAACTCAATGCCCAACTTTCACAAAGAACCACTGTATGAAGTTATACCTGAATGAAGTTTTAAGATCAGCAACTGCTTAATTAAAACTTGTGAATAATAGGATCTAAATCTGGCAGCATCTGTGTCGATGTCTGTGCCATCCCTCTTCCTGTGTTAGTCTGAATGAACCCTAGTGTCTAAAGTCTGACAGAAGCAGCGTACACGTTGAGCTTGACACCTCAGCTACACTGAGACCTTGGACAGCAAAGAGGCCGCCTGGGAAATTTATCCTGGGTTGGCCGCGCTCCATTCTCTGTCAGAGCACTTCTGTCAGTGACACATTCATTATTTCCTCTGAAATCTGTGGTACTTATGAGATTAGGAATCCTGTGTCAATGAGGTCAAGTAACATGGCTATCAGACAGCTCTTGAATTAACACCTACGTAAAAAGTTTCCGCTCTCTATAGCACAGAACTTCAGCCATAGGCTACCAATTTAGATTAACAGTACATTTACATATGACCTGTAAATGTACTGTATTGTTAAATAATGCAATGAAATAATTAAATTACATAATAAAATGAATTATTAATTACATTTATAAATGTAATATATATAATAATACATTTTGTGAGATATATAAATTAAATATATAAACTTTGTGTCATAAAACTAAATTAATCTCACAAACAGAAACTATCTAATAAGAGCAATGAGGAATATAAGTACATTTACATTTTCTCAGGAAGGTTTTATTTTACGGTAGAAAGGGATGTAAATTACAGGTTACAATATGTATAAATTTTTATTTGATGTCAATTGGCATTTCCTGCAAAACTACACCACACAGCTTAAATTATAAATCATTATTTTAACCTTCCCTGTGAATTGGGGTAGAGAAGCAGTTTTGAACATTGGTTTTATGTATTTTTTTATGCTCAGTAAATATATAAATATTAATAAAAATGCATAAAAAATAATTGAATAATACATTAATATATAAATAAAAATATACAAATACATTTTCAAATATACATAAAATCATTTTAATATTACATAAAAAAGATTTATGGCTGCAATCCATAAAAAATAAGGACTCCAGCCTTAAACCTTAGAATTAGAAAAAAAAACATAATAATGTAATTAAACATGATAAAATGATTAAGCACTCAGATAAACACATTTAGTAACTAATATTTATAATATATAATGAAGTTAAAATACGACATTTATGCTCTGGTGTTAAAGAAGGATTATTTTAACTTCTTTGAAGGGAATATTTTAAACAAGTTGCAAAAAACCTGTTCACGGACACTTTAGAAAAATGCAGTCATGTTTATAAAGGTGATAGATTTATGCTGCTGAGAGATGTTTTCCCATGAAGTATGGTGACGTTTTTCTGTTTCAAAAGACCTGAAATACCCTGAGGGCATTCAGCAAGGTAAGATCATAAACACAGCAGAACAAAAATAATGACACTGGTTAGTGGATAGAAAAGGGCTTTTGTTTATCCAGGGCACAGATTGCTTCAGTGATGTGTTTTTTATGCAGGTGTCTTTGTATTGGGTGACCTCACCTGAACACATGAAGAGGATGAAGTCAGTGTTACATGCCATTTAGTTGCTGCAGGGCCTCTCCACCCAGCAGGTGAATCCCCATGTGGACAGGTTTTGTTTGGCTTTGTTGTTTGGCTTTGTTATGTGATGTAATGTCTTTTAGAAGGCATTAATAAATGTTTTCAAATGACTGACTCAGGACTTCTTTCTCAAAGAAATTGTATTGTAATCCCAGCAATTCACCCCAGAGGAAGGCGTGTAATTCTCCATGTCACCTCAAGGAAGCAGTGTTCCTTCAATAATCTTCGTCTCCACTGCTATATCATAAGAAATTCTCCTCTGACAGTTGTGTTGACAATATAATCCACTTAAATTATGGATATTTAGATTACGGACACTGTTCAGATGGTACAGCCATATGGACAGTATAAAGAGCGCCATGAATATGATCATAATTTAATTAATCCCAACTGTGCAAGCTTTTGTTTTGTTATCTTTTCACATAGTGCTCTGTTTATGGTCCTGTTTTATTTCACTGGATTATTTTCATTCAAATGGCTTTTCATAACAATATGGCACGGATTGATGTCTCTACCCCAGTGGCTCATATAATGTGTTTTGCTCGTTAAAAAAAGTATAAAAAAATTAATGGCATGGAATTTTATGATGCAATTATATTTGCCAACCAAGTACTTGCAGTTTAGAGTTTAACAACATTCCTGTCATTCCTTACAGCAAGTTAGATATAAACGTGCATGAAATAGCTTAGATGTTAAGAACACTTAATGATTTGACCATCTTTCCTGCAACCTCTAAATGGTCAGTCTTAGTCTGAAAGTAGAAGATGCTTGAAAACAGCTGTCTAATATATGGTGTCTATTTCAAATCTTTATTTATCACTGAACGTAAGTAAGGAATTATGGTTTTAAAAATAGTTTTATCCGGGACAGAACGACAAGAATCAGAGGAGTGACGTCATGCTACAAACTTTCCTAATCTTTTACATCCCACACCAAGTTTCTTAACTATCACTATGTCATCGCTCTCTTATATTTGTGCTTTGCGAGTCATAAACAACAGTCTTCTTCTATTTCTTCGCTCTCCTCTTGTTCTTCCGCTCCTACAGTTTTTCTCTTGCAATGACTCTGGTTTATCGATTTTATATAGTTTAATGTTAGAAGCGGAGTGCATGGTACTACTGCGGTTTCAGTGCATGTGTGTGAGAGATGATATTTTGGCCAAATGAGGCAGTCTGAACTCACTGTTCTCTTGATACAGTCCGGTCTGTCTTCTGTGCCTGGCAGTGTGGGTGAGGGAGAATTGGTGTCCAGATGTGGAGGCTACTTTTTAAGTAGAACATTGCCCAGCGTGCATAAACATGTGCATAAGATCTAGTAGCGACACTTTTCATCTCTACAATCTTGTTAAAAAAAAGATTCTTCACTTTCCCTTTGTGTATGTTTCTCTGGTCTCCGGAAAGAAGAGTTTGAGATTATTCCTCCCTCTGGTGTAAGCATCTAAACTTTTAGATTGAGATATACTGAGTCACACACAGATTTGCATGTGTCAGAATAATCGGTATGGGTCTCCAGAAAGGCAACCTGCACTTTGAAACTCATGGTAATTGACTTGATTCTGTCATTTGCGATTTCATCAAACTGTACTTTACCCCCCGAGCACACCTTTGGAGTGTAAAAGGGAGGTTTCCTCCCACAGTTTGGTCTTATATAAAGGTCAGACAGTTGGTGGGTGGACTGAGCCTTGGTTCTGGTGTCTGTGAAAGCGATCACAGTGGCTTTAGGTCACTTGGGAGGAAGTGAACACATGCTAGTGTCATCAATTGCTCCTAATGGCTTTGGTGAGGCATTTCTTTCTCTTTCAACGTTTTCCTTATTTATGATGGGAAGGACCACACTTGGCTGCACACTGTTTCTCTCTATTTTTTGAAGGGCAGATTGATTCACTTCCTGTCGTGACGCTGTTGGGGTTAGCCCAAGACACTTTAGGCCAGTGATGGTTATCACAGGGCAAGAGCAGAAAACAGGTCTGAGACCATTAGCAAAGACAGAAGATATCTGATGGATCATTTATTGGTGTAGGTTGAAGTCATTCCCAAACCACAAAACAGTTGTAATTATGACACCGTATTTTTACAACTATATGGTTAAGTTTATTGAATGGCATATTTAGTTTGGTGGGGCATGTTGAGAGAAATGTCAAAGAGTGATTGTTTGTTTCCTCAGACTTGTGGAACGATGAGGAATGCTCCACAGCTGTCTCAGAGCAGCATTTGGCTGCCATGGTAACAAACACATCCTTGGAAGGAAAAAAGTTTCCTGGGTTGCGTCAAACTTGCTGGATCAAATATAGTCAAATATCTGATCAAATATAGTCAAATATCTGCTTTTATTAAAGTGACTCAGCAAGTGCTAGACTACAAAATGTACTGCATATTTTATTTACAATACATTTATTGTAAGGACTTTTAACATAACTTGTTAGTGTTGCAATATTTTAAAATTATACCTTGAATTAGAAAATATATAGATTTTTGTTTCATTTGTGATATCATCATTACAGTAGTAAGTGTTTTAATGCTTTTTCTGTCAAGTCAAATAACCTCAAATATCTCTGATAGACATTATGACTTATTTGTAAGGTATATCAAATAATTACTGTGAAACCATTAGAGCCCAACACAACATTTTCTAGTGACTGGTAACATCTTAATTTTTCGGTTGGCATTGTTGAGGTTTCATAAATGTATAGCTTGTGTCAACAGTCTCTTTAACAGGCGCGAAATTGCTAAAACTTCAACTGAGCCAAGTGAAACATTTTAATGCAAGTCAATAGAACATTTTGAGGACTGACATTTTTTTCAGTGATTACGAAAAAAATGAATATCCTCCTTTTTAGTGCTCCTGTCATTAAAAGTCAGTATAACACAAACAATCAGTAAGTATCATGCGGTTTATAAAAATGTTGCCCAAATAGAAACATGATCACACAGCATGTACTGTTCTTTAGCATAAGAAAAGATTAGACCTTTGACAAACCATAAAAAATAACATTTCTGTAAAGTGACTTCCTATTTAAAATGTTCTAATTTAAAATATATTTTATACATTCTCTCTGTGCTAGGGTCACATGGATAACCAAGTTGTTTTTTCATTCTCGAATCTGCTGACGTTCTGCCATTCTGGAAAAAATCACTCTTATCGTGTTGTGTTTGAAACTTTTTGTCATTCACGTTTTCCATCTGTTTTCTAACATGCAATGGAAAACTGCAATGAAAGAAACGGCACATTCTCAGGAAATAACAAGAAACAAAAAATAAGGTTAAGTTTTTCATTTTGTGCCACTAATGTCACCAAATGGAATTTTAATCTGCTTGTATACAAATGAATGTATCATTTATGGAGTTCAGAGGTTGTTTTAATACTGTTTTCACTATGATCTTCACTGAATCTCTTCCTGAATGAACACAGAATGACCCCAATGTCAGCTTAAACCAAGTCTAAGTACAGGTTTTGTGTCACAACTCAAGCTTATGAAGGTTAAAATCAGATGTTATCTGTGACTTTATAAGATGATAAAGAAGAGCAGAGCTCTTCGCCATTTAATCTCTGCACCGCTCCACTTAAACTTCAGTGACATGACAGAGATGAAGTCCTGCCTCCAGACTATTTCCACTCACTTTAAAACACAGCTACGTGGACTGTTTCCTAGGCAACGGCACTAAACATCAGATGAAAGTATATCCAAGTGTATATTACAGTTCAGCGATGTGCCAAGAAACTGTTCTGTAGAGGCAAAAACATTCTTGAATGCAGAATGAAAAATGAGTCAAGGTATCATTATGTCTGTAAGCCAGTTCATTGGAATCTTGGAAGTTTATATCATACAAAAGGGGGAAAAAACGTTATCTGTCACCTAATGTGTCTGATGGTTGCTGCTGTTGTTATTGTAGCTCAAGTAAAGGTGATATCTCTAAAATTAAATTAATTCCACTTTTTAAACATCCAAACTAATACTTGACGGAGGGGAGCAGGAAAAATAGCTAAACATTGCTTTGTGTGATCACGGCCTACCTTTCATTACACAATCTGTTGGTTTAACACCCCATTCATTGTGAGGTCGTACCCAGTTGCACCTGAGAAGTTATTTTAACTTCTTGGCTTATTGAAATGTTGAAGCCTGCCTGGTCTTGAAGTTTGATTTGTTGTACATGGCACAGATCTCAATTGCGTGGCATTATTCTCCTCGACAGTGTGGGTTTAACAAACACACATGCATACGCACACACACACACCGATTTTACAGTATTAACAAAGTTGAAGGATTTTACTCTGTAATATTTTAGTGCATTTTCTACTGACTTTTTTATATTCTCCACTAGACATTACAGTTGTCAATATTATACTAAAGAGAAGCATAAATAAAAATGCTTGAACTTTTGTCAGTTGTGTTCAATAAGCAAACATCATTGCACAAAGCAAGTTCCTCTCCACTCTTTGATTTGAGCCGCAGTAATGGCAAAAGTACAAATTTCAATGCCATAAAAGTCGGGAAAGTTTAACACTAGAGAATAACAGACAGATTTTATTTAAAGTCATTGTAGTTATGTAATAGCAGTAGTGGGGACTGTCAATAAACTGGAAATGTTTTATTTAATATATTGCATTATATTATACTTCTAGTATATTCCCATATATTTTTGTTCGTAACAGTTGTTTATGAAACAGTCCCAAACAATAGACTTAACACAACAAATAAAATCCATTTAAGCTAAATCAGTTCAGTTGGACTATGGCGTCTATGGCAACAGTTTTCTATTTGCGCATACAGCATGACTTCTGTTTGCTTGAATAAGGAAAGGGGCATAACTGTGTGTCGAGATAATGTTTCAATAACGTCAATAAAACAGCAATAAAATCTGACAACACTTATAGCATGAATTTCATTTAATTTTTCATTTAATGCGTAAACTTTTTTTTTGACAGCTTCTGTTAATACAATTAGACTTTCTAGGATAAAAACATGTGATGGTTTCTAGAGTTCCCAAAGACCAGAATAAAATCTTTTAAGGTTTCCTTCAAAACCATACCTTGCAGAACCAGATTTTGTTCCATTATAGATCATTTGTAGCTTGATAATAGATCATGTGGAAATAACTGATAATGGCACAGCTGCCTGTGCAAAAGATTGTACAAAAATCCTAGAAGTTAACTTAATAATATGTGCAATGCACAGCTGCAAATGTTATTAAGACTTTATAGTAACAATCAGATCTTTCTTTTTGTTTATATCTCATCTGTCTCGTTATTCATATGACTCATCTACCCCGGTACCTGGTAGGTATATACCTATGGACCCATAACAGCAAAAGGTGACAGCATATTGCCGTGGAGATAACAGATGTCTGCGGCAGCCAAACAGCTGGTTGTGCAGTCTGACTGCTTGGAGCAACATAACTCCCAAATGTTTTAGCACTGGACAGACCCCAAGAACACAATTGTTCGACCACAGTTCTTAATTTCACTGAAACAGCGTCTGCAGCTGTTACACGAGACAACAAGGACTGATCATTACATACACTGGTCATATAGGGGATTATTTTACTAGGGTCAGTGCTGGAGAGTTGGTGACAACTACTGCAACGTCTTCATTGCCCGAGGAAAGAGGGTGTGCACCAGTCCTCCATGTGAAACCAATGAGGAGAGTTGTTATCAACATTTTGAGTGTTGTTCTGGGATCTGAGCTAGGAAACCATTACATGCTCAGCGTTATAGATGAGATCACCAATTTCCAAAGAACTACACCATCCAGTTGCAGGAATGAAAGGTGGTCATTGATCATATTAAGGAAAGTAAGTTTCAGGGTGCCAAATACAATGTGCAATGTTCAACATCTGCAAAGTTGTTTGTTGATCATAATCATGACCATAAGACATAAACTATTACCATTTTAGCTGCAGGAATTGTTGAAGTGATGAATGACTAGCAAGCTGGTGACTTGGGCTCTGTTATTCTGAAAAATGTGTACATATGTATTAGTATATTTATATGAGTAAATATTCAAAAACTGGCTTACATTCCAAAATGCCTAGTTTGGAGTATTTTTTTATCAAATGAACAGCCTGATCTACACCTGCTTGTTGCTTTGACGTTCCATCAGTAACTACACTGTAAAAATGATGCGTTGACTATAAATAAAAACCATAATCCAAAAATGGTGCACATATATTTTAAGTAAATTCAACTTAAGGAGATTTCAAGTAAAAATAGCAAGATCATCTTTGCTGCGTTTACACAAATATATGAGTTCGCTTGACCTTCTTTACTTAAAAAATTATCTAGCATGAGTTCAATCAACTTACCGTGCTCATGTGGGCTGTACTTAAATATTTCATTCATGTACCTTGACGTTCATATAGCATAGTGAACTATATAATCGCAACAAGCAGTCTTGAAATAATTGATGACTGATTTGATGTCAGTCATTGAATGATTCTCCACAGAAGCACACAACATACTGCATTTCTCATGTGTGTCTTCATTATTGTGGTAAGAAATATGATGGGTTGAACAGGGTCTATATATACCAAAGCAAACACGAATCCCCTGTATGGTAACTTCACAGATAACGATTACCCACTACAAAACAACATCAATCATTTTAAATACATCTTAAATTTCGTTATTTATCTTACTAAAATCTATATAAATGCCCCCAAAAAAAGAATATATGAACTTTCAGGTGCAAGGGCTTATGGGTATTCCTTAAGTACAGCATTTGTACTGATAATATTGATTTCATTTCACTGGAAAGTATTGTTAGGTTTACTTAATTTTAACTTTAGGTTGCATAACAAATTTTTCCGTACACTTTATGCATTCTTTTGAGCTTTACTTGTAATTTATTTATTTGTGTTGCATGAACAAAGGATTTTAAGGTAAGCTAGAAATGTTATAAATTTGTTGATTTTTAAGAAGAAGCTACTTAAAATGATACACTATAGTTGTTGAAACAACAAATCACTTTTTACAGTGTGTAGCAAGGTTAAATCCAACACAGGTGCATCAGCTTGAGAAATACGAACGTAGTCTAAACTGTCAGACATTAGGCTCAATCAATATTCATGTTTTAGAGGCAGGCTCCCATTAGAGACGATAAATTTGTAATAAATGTATACTTTCTCCCAAATCTCAACCAAAAGATGAAAGAAATCCACACATGCTGATAGTATATCAAAGTTGCAGAGGAATCTAAGTTTTGACAATGAAGCGCTATCCATATTTTAAAGAGTAATAGTGTTAAGTGTATTTAGTGAAACAGTGTTAGTCTGACAAATCTGCAGCATAAATCACATCACAGCCAGATGTTAAGAAGGAACATCAAGAGAAAATAAATAAATGATGCTATATTGGGACACATGTATACGAGATGTGATGAATGTTAAAGTGTTTGCACTCTACCACACAGATGTAGTTTATTCAAAAGATAAGAGCGTATGAAACAATGTAACACATTTTGAAAACCTCTGCTGCATCTGGAGATCAAAAGCTATAGCTTAAGGTTTGAGCAATAAATAAAACGTAAATATGTCAAAATACTTTCAAAAACAAGCTTTTAACGTATAAGGGAACATTTTGCATATGTCTCTCTGTGGGTCTGCTTTGTTTATCTGCTTTGTATATGTTAAAAATGTTCTTGCATGCATCTGATGGTTTTGGTTAACACAAAAAAGTTGTTCATGGTGTTTATCAAAAAGGAGGCATTTAGTGGAACAAAATAACCTGTTTAAACACTTTACTCTTATTCTCTTAGGATCATGGATTATATAACAGCGGCAATGAAGGAGCTCTCCATGTGATCCCTGACCAGTGTAGAATGGTCACATTCCAGGTTGCACAATCTTTGGAATCTTTACTTTCCAAAATCATCAGTTTAGAAAATGTAAAAATGGTATGAATTGTTTAAAATCCCTTGCATAGTAAATTGTTAGCGAATATTAAACAGTCTACTAAAACTCTATACTGAATGGTAGTTGACAAGTTGGACATTTACCAATTTCTAAAACATCTAAAGTGGACTATCAAAATTGTGTGTTACTATCTGACAGATAATAACTGTGCCTGGTTTTGGAGACATCGGCCTGGGTGTTATTTTGGAGAATGTGGTTGAAATTAGCAAGCTGGCTGAAATTGTTTACAGCTCCTTTAAGACTCAATTAGTTCTGTATAAGATTAAGCCACTCATAGTAGATGTTTAAACATCTGATTTTGCCGCAAGCCAAGCCAATACCAAGGTCTCAAAAGAAAACATTTGTGGGAAGCTGACATGTAAACCATAATTAGATAAAAAAAATACATTTTTTACCATATTGGCTCTTGTTGCAAATGTGAGGACTGTTGAACATCCATTTCCAAATGCAAAATATATAAATACAAAGTCCAATTTCTATTTGTTTGTGTGTGCATTCCATTGTCACTAAAAAGTATCTTACTTGGCAGATACCAGATGATCATTTTGAGTTATATAGCTCCATCTGACTTATGATTACAGGTGAAGGCCAAACAAGGTCAATGTTATAAGCTAATTTAAGACAGTATGTATTAAAATCAGTGAATTAAAATCATTCAATTTATTATCAGAATGATTCGGTTTGAGAGATTGACCAAATTTTTCGCCCTTCGTTTTCCTCCAGGGTCACAGAGCGAGAGGACACCAAATCACAAGCAGGTGGTTGGAGTCTGCAAATGGTCACATAACCTTCATCTAGCACAGGGGTGTCCAAAGTCAGTCCTGGAGGGCCTGTGTCCTGCAAAGTTTAGCTTCAACCCTAATCAAACACACCTGAACAGCTAATCAAGGTCTAACAAAGCAGACTAGAAACTTCCAAACAGGTGTGTTGAGCCAAGTTGGAGCTAAACTCTGCAGGACTGTGTCCCTCCAGGACCGACATTGGACACCCCTGATCTAGCAGGCCAAAGCAAAATTAATGCTATCCTCTGGTAATGCCGTTACATTGTTTCCTTTAGTGTGTTTGTGGTCTCGGTTGCCAATAGTGTTGTTTTTTTATTACACACCAGAGCTTGTTTTGGACTATAAAACCCCTCTTTGACATAAAAGTCTTGCAGATGTGTCATGTGTTCTCCATTCTCTATTTGCACTATACGTGCGGTACGGCACATAGAATATGACAGAGTACAGTTGTGGCCAAAAGTATTTGCTGTGACACAAAGGCTGTGTTTCATAAAGTTTCTTATTAAACTGTTGTGGTGTTCATTCAGATTGTTTAAAGATTATTATGCATAAAAGCTATAGAGTGATAGAAGCTAATATCCATCATGCCTGAGCGAAATACAAAGGTTATGAAAAATGAGGACCAACACTGTAAATATAGACTTTTTGCATATATTATGTACTAATATTACCAATAAACGCAATTTCCAGTATACCACAGAAACATGTGGAAAAATCTACAAATACAGATGCAGCAAACTTGGCAAAACACAAAATTTGTCACCGCAAATACCTTTCACCACGACTGTATATCTTTAAAGATAATTTTGCATTAAAAAAACAGCAACAAATCAAGGCAAAACTTTGTTTGAATGTTAGGCTGTAACAATTTACTTGAAATCTACTATTTTTACAAAACATCATTCAATAAATCTGAATTGGCACATGAACTGATGATAAGAACCACCGAAGAAATACAAAACAACAAATACATTTGTCTTTATGAAAATAAACACAAAACTTAGTTTAAACAATGTGTCGAATAGCACTTCAAAAATATTTTACGTTTCGAGCTACATTTGAAGTCTACCAGCATTCTGTCTACAAAACATCAGAATTTATATCAATGCCTGTTTTTTTGCCAATTAAAATACAATACAGATCCAATATCCAAAGGCACAAGATACAAGATACAACTAAAGTTAAGCTTAATAAAAAATAAAAGACTATAAATATATCAAGACATTATCACAAAAGCCAACACTACAACGGTCAAAGAACTACTCACATTGATATTACAAATTTACAAATTGACACTTTAAGGTAACTGTAATCAATACAGAATATGAAAAAGCATCATGACTACTGAAATATCACTGTTCTTTCTGCTCAAACAATTGAACACCAAAGATTGAATACTGTTTACAAAATGGTAATAGCACATATTTGAACAACATTCAACAAACGAATGAACCCATGCTATATTCATTTTCCCCATATTTCTTCTGCACGGGGAAAACATGCAAGTAGCAAACAGAGCGATCTGGAACAGGCAGCCAATATTGTCTAATGGTAAATGCGTCACTACAAACTCTCAGACTATGAAGTAACCGAGTTTGAGCAAAAATGAGGCATGAGATGAGCGAGACTATCTCAAGGGAAATGATATCAGAGAATGATATTGCACCCTTTTGTTATAGCAGTGAAGACAATATGACTTCTTTGCTGTTCACACGCATTAACAATTCAGATTCCTGTTTTTAAGCTTATTTCTCTACAACCTCAAACCCTTCAGCTCATTGTCCACTGCGGTACAAAAAGTTTTACTTCACATTAACTTTCGGAACAAGAGATTCATCCATAACCATATTGCACAAAGCATATTAAAAATCTTTGTTCCCTATACTTTGAAAAAATCTTGGAATTAAGCAGCTTTTAAATCGACGGATTGCCATGTGCAATATCACACAAAGGAAGCAGTTTACACAAGTGATATGCATCAGCATTGAAACCACAGGACACAACAAATGCTACATATTCCAAAGTTGCAGCTTCATCTTCAATCAAGGCTCATGCCATAATCACAAGGTATTCATAAACTTTGTCGGGAGACTTGTTAGGCACATACAACTATGGCATCAAGTTATGGAGAAACATTCTCCAACAGCAATAAAACGGAAAGGCTATGAAAATATCACCTTCCTTCCACTCTATTAAAACGTGACCCATTTGACATTTCTTCCATATGTCGTAATCAAAAGAGAATGTTGGTGTAACACGTACAGCTCTTTAGATCGAATTTGTTTCTGAGAGCTGGGCAAGAGGCACAGTTTACAAATTTTAGCAGCATTTTACATTATACAGCAGAAAGGAGGGGTAGGGGAGAAACAAAAAGTCATACTCCTCACATGTCAAAGCAACACATTAAAGCTCATAAAATCACGGTTTTCACGGTTGTTTGTGCAGGTTCACGTGTATTCGTATTTGACAGCAATCTGTTTTGTTTCTGCATATGAAAGTAGTAACACAGTCACATTTTTTGGACCATTCTTAGATGGTTGCAGCTTTCTGGTTTAAAACTTTCTAGTTTCATTTAGAAGGGGCAGTTTGCTATAGTTAAGGCTCCAGGTTAAGTAGGAGACGAAAGGGAATCAATAAAAGAAAAGATTGTACATAAGAGTCCAATGTAATGCAGTTAAGGTAATAAGCAATTATTATCATATTTATTATATGGATATCAGCTGCTTTTCGCTTTTAATATGAAATCTGAAATCATTTTATTTGACCGACTGCCACAAAGCATTCTATTTAAAATCATATTAAATTATAATATATTATAAATATTTAAATAATGATGTAAATGTGCTTCCAAAGAGCAACTGGGCTGCAAATAGAGATCATATTTAAAAAATGAAATGTTTTTTCCCAAGATCTGCTAAAATGACAAAAAAAAAGAATGATAAACCAGCATCATAGTTTTGGACAATGTAAAACTGAGTTGCATTCCCAGTTTTTTCAACAGGATCACGAAACATCGACTGTTTTTATACATGTTTACATATAGATTTTTTTTACTCAATTGTAATTGACACAAGGGTTTTCTTCGGCTTCCTGCCCGCTCTCTCCTTTTCTTCTTCAGCTTCCACCTGGTCTTGCAGAGATGTAACAGCATTTGTGGACTTCAGGTGGTCCCCTGGTGCTACTTCCCCTCCGTGCCCCGTTTTGGGGTTTGGAGTTTGGGGTGTAGGCGCAGGATGGTGGTTATCATAGTTTATAGTAGAAGAGACTTGGGAGATAACGGGTGTTTGGACTGAAGAAGAGGAGGAAGTGGCTTCAAAGGTCTGCTCAGTCATCTCAAAGTGTCCCAGCCCCTCATCCTCTTGCATGTGGCTCAGGTAGTCTGGGAGGAGGAACTCACTTGACCAACAAAAGAAGAGAAAGACCAAGATTCAGAAAATCATCAACGCTATTTAAACAACATGTTTTACATATTTTAAAATAAATAAATATATTTAAATCATTTTGTAGTATCATAGCAATGTTATTAAAAAATGAATGAGTTAAAATGTTATTTATCGATTTCAGTCTTTCCTATGTGAAGCCACAATCTGAGGATGTCAAACCAATCAGTCGCAAGTTCAAAAATATTTTTTTGGTAAAAAATCCAATGAGATACATTTCATCCAAGATTGTGCTCCAAGTTTGGAATACGATTGTAAAATTTCTACTTTTCTTATTTTATCAAGAGCCAGTCCTGGCATGCACAGATCAAACAATAAACTGCAAAACATGTCAAAACACCCCAGCTATCCAAGCAAAAGTGACTGAATCATCAAAACTCAACTGCGGCTTGGCAGAAAGTAGCAGGAAAACACAACAATGATAGCTTAATCCATGACTACGATGTCACGTTATTTAATTACTATTGACATGATTTCCTTTTTCTTCAAAAAACAACCTTGCAGTCTTGACACAATGTACTTCAAATCAAAGTGCTTATCGGAAAAGCATTACACTCACATACAATATGTCTCAATTTGCTCATCTTTAATGGACTGCTTACGATTACAAAGAGGTATATCACTAAAGTAAAATACATTTGACCACTAAGTGGATGTTGATATACAGCTGGTCTCCGAAGAAGAGAATGCCGACAGCTCATCGTCTCGAAACAAATTAAACTGCATCCGAATATGCAGCACAGCCTCTCCCTCTCTTATTAAGCACAAAAGAAAGGCAAACTATTGCTTCAGTGCTGTAGCTTACATAGACACCGTTTATTCGTGTCTGACAAAGACAAATAGACCACTGAGATCCTAAAAGAGAGGGCTTAAATTAAATAAATAGCTGGATTTCATATGGGAGTCTACATGTAGCGGGAGTTCAATTCACAAAGGCACCCGACTCCTTCGCTCGGCTTTAATAAAGATTTACCATGACGATTGACGGATTATCTTAGAAGAATGTCTCAGAGTCTACTTAAAAACAGCTATTCCACTGATACTCTTCCTAGAAGAGCTTTATCGAGAACTTTGCGTCAGAGCTATTCAGTCGTAATGACTTGAACTATAACTGATTTCTCTGACCACTGCAACTGTTTACATCTCAGAGCTACTTTTTCTAATAGACAGTCCAAGTCTCACCACTTCCAACATGGAATCAAAGCCACGTTTGTTCCACGAAACTTACTCGAACAAGATACTCGTATTCAAACAGGGAAATCGCATTTGAGAACTCTTAACTGCATCTAAACAATGCTGCTTAGTTAAACTGTTCCTGGAGCTCACTCTGTAGTGGTGCAAAGGTCATGGGTTCGATTCCAGGGAAGACAAGTATTTTTGCATAAAAGCGTCTGCCAATAAACTAAAATAATGATCAGGCTGTGTCACGTGTTAAAAAATAAAAGGGACACCGAAAGGGTGTGTCTCAGCTATTCAGAAGCAAATAAGCAGTGGTGATTCTGAAATGAACCTATCCTAAGACTCATCATAAAATCAAACATGAGATTTTCGGGATTTCCTGAAAGCCCTATTCACTAAGAAATGTTTTGCCAAATACTCCACAATGGAACTGGGCGTCACCCTGGACTGCGGTGAACCTGTTGGAACCGAGCAAAAAGGACATTTAATCTGAGGGAAACAATTTGACAATGACATTTCAACAAGCCGCTTTACCTGTCTCTGGAATTGAATCTTTATTCACCTAATACACACATTGTTCAATACAGTTCGGGTTGTTTTTTTGTCCTCCCAAACCATAAAAACGCATCTGCCAACTGAAAAAGGTATGAACGGCTGGGCCGACCGTACAAAACTACATTTGTGCTTCTACACATTTTCTAAGAATGTTCAGCTCCTCCTCACCTGGTCTGGAAGTAGTTTGCTAGTTCTGACGCCTCATGGTTGAGACTCCTCAGGTGTACGATTAAATTGCCGGAGTTGGTAAACATGGCCCCGCATGTTTTGCACTCGTAAATCCGAGGCTTGCGGATGATGTGGCGAGACACCCTCATGTGGTGCTTATATTCACCGAAGGAAGTGAAAGTGGCGCTACAGATCTGGCACCGGAAACAGCGTTTACCTTCGTGCTTTAGCCGGTGCATCTTCAGAGAGTAAGCCCGTGTGAATTTCTTCCCGCAGCGGTCGCACTGGAATGGCTTAATACCTGTAGAAGGGCCACAGAACAAATCAGGTTGTGTTCCCACAGCTCAATTGGTAGAGAATGTTAATGTATAAATATCACAAGACAGAAGATCAGTCACATCAATGTGATTCCAAGATTTGTATGGACTAATAGCCAATAAATCTCAATACTGTTACATTATGCAATCAAGAAGTTATGTAATAGAAGAATCTCACTCACCGGAGTGGATTAGCATGTGCTGCTTGAGGTTCTGTATTCGGGTGAAGCGGACGCCACATGTTGGGCACTGGAAGGGCCGTTCAGGACCGTTAAGTCCTGGGCGGGTGGAGGGGCTGATGTACAGGTGGTACGGATACTGCACATTTTCCAGCCTGGAGAAAGAGTAAAATCTGCAAATTGACTTAGTTTTTATAAATTGCAGTTTTTTATAAAAAGTGATATAGCAATTGTACACAATATATAATGCAACGCCGTTTTCCACAAAATTGTATTTTTCTACAAATCCACAAAACCTTTAAAGAAAACAGTTCACCCGAAATTTTGAGTTCTGTCCTCATTTACTCACCCTCAGGTGGTTCCAAATCTGTAACAAATTCTTTGTTCTGATGAACACATAGAAAGACACTTAGAGTACCAAAGTAAGACATATCGCTTTATAAATTTATTTTGTTAAACTTTGTTCTGCTGAACACAAAAGAAGATATTTTGAAGAATGTAGGAAAGCAAACAGTTCTGGGGCACTTATACCATAGTCATTTTACCTACTATGGTAGTCAATTGGTGGCCAAGAACTGTTTGGTTACAAGCTTTCTTCCAAATAACTTTCTCTGTGTTCATCAGAAGAAATATATTTATTAAGATTCTGAACTCGAGTAAATGATGAGAGATTTATTTTTTGAGTGAATTGTCCCTTTAAGGCTAACATACAACACATTCTGGCATTTAAGTTGTCACATAAAAGTACACTCCTCTCCTGAGATGGACACCACTCTTTTCTCCCCATTTGTTTTGCATCTTTTCGCTACTCTTCCAGTATTTCAAAAAGGAAATTCAGGTCCAAGAACTTTCCAGAAAGGCTGCCAACTAGCTTTCCTGGCCTCTTGGCAAGAAGTCTACATCCTAATAGCCACTACAATATTGCAGAGCCCTCTACTGCTTATAAACAAGTATACACAAAGAAAGATGATGATGATGATGAGAAAATGACTCAGATGTCCCCTCATTGGGGCCCTTTTGTTTGAATCGTAAAAGTAGGAGATCATAAAAAGATACTTTTTTAAACAACACAGACACAACAAAAAGTTCATACCTTTCATCCTCCTCCATGTGACCAGTAGTGTTTGGAGTGCCCTGCATAGACTGGAGGCTCTCAGTTACCCCCTCATCCATAGAGCCTGAGGAGAGAGATAAGATTAATTTGACATCTACCTTAGTCTAGACAGACAACGTCTCAGAAACAGTTTTTCCAGTGTATGTTATATTCAGAAAAAATCGGATTGATAAAATGCACATTTAAATGAAACAGATATATTGTTCTTAGATAACCTACTAACAGCAGACAGAGAGCAGACATAACTATGGCTCTGTTCTGTATAAAGGAGTCTCACCGATGGAAGAGGACTGTGGGCTTATAAGTAGATCTTCTTGGTTATGATCATTGCCAGGAACTGTCTGCTGGTCGCTCAGAGAACTGTGAGGAGCACTGACAGGTTGAGAAACTTCTTCATGTACTTCTTCATCACTCAGCCTCTCAACCTTCACCTGTACATCCTCATCTTCTTCTTCTACGCCCACTGCACCGCCCACACCCAAGCCTCGTGGGCCCTCACAGGAGAGATACTCCACCAGCGCCCGCCCACTAGAGTCCTGCCCCGAGGCTCCAGACGGTTCCAGGAGACCTTCGGGTAGTTTGGATTTTTCTCCTGTTGCAAATCGCCGTTCCACACCGAAAGGGTACGTCCAGGAGAAGGCCAGGGAGGGTTCAAGAGCTTGTGCTGAACTCTCTGGGAAAGAGGAAGAGGAGGGAGAGGGGTTGGGGACCTGCGGGGAGGTAGAGGATGCTAGTTGTGGGCTGGCGAAGCCTTTCCGCTTGCGCCTAGACTCACGGCACACAGGGATGGGTCGCTCTGGTATGCTGCACTCTGAGGAGACGGGGGATGGTGAGAGGGCATCTACGGGCGTGAGGGTGCAGCTCGCATGGTCTTCAGGGGTCTCTTGGGGCCTGTGTAAACTTGGGGGTTGGGTGTTGCCAGTTCCCGCCCCTCCTCCTGATGATCCTGAGTTCCACAGAATGCTTGACTTCATGAACTCGGAGCAAGTGTTGGCCACTGTGAACATCTGCATGTAGCTAGCTGCGGCCAGCACATCGATGATGTTCTCCGTGCTAATGGACAGTGTGGAAGTATACGCATATTCCAGAAGAGGAGCGAAACCAGCGACTGTCACATGCTGGAGGTCCAGAACGTGCTTTTCTTCTCCTACGATTACAGTCTCATCCTCTGCTTGCTTCCCAGAGAGCTTAGCTTTGAGAAAGTCGCTACAGCAGGCCAGCACTACCTTATGTGCATGGAACAGCTGGCCCTGTACACGAATGGTGACGTCACAGAAATGGCCCTCTCTGCGCAGGGTGTTGAGTTTATCCAGAAGCTCTTGGCTGTGGCTGGAGGAAGTGTGGGTGAAGGTCTTCACACCCATCCTTCACTGCAGGGGCGAGCGTTTGGGTTGCCTGTACAGAGATTAAGATACGTTGGTAAACCAGAACGGCTAAAGACGGGAGAGTTGTGTTCTAGTTCAGGTTTTCAGAATGCAGCACTAAAAAGGTATTAGAAAGAGAACAGAGCTGGCCAATGAGAGCATCTGCAGGTCAGACAGATTCATAACGGAATATTGATTTCGTGCCGACAACAGCAGCTTGGCAATACTTTGGATAGGAAAAGGAATACAAAGCCGCAGGGCCAGGTCATTTGCATGCCCGTCAAACGATTAGTACAACAAATGATGAAACGCCACAAACCTGCTCCACCTGAGACAGTGCCATGAGCAATGCATGGCAACAAAGTCCCTTAAAACACATTAAAGCACACCCCAAACCAAACCAACTCAGCTCAACATTACTGATCAGTTATTTGCAAGCTTCGGGCCATATCAGAGAAACTTTAATGACAGAAAGAAATAATCAACGATATTGTGTTTCAGTTATGCTAAACTTTACTGGATTCCAAAACATCGTCCACTACACATGTGATACCAACTGCAAATTACTCAAATTTATGTCAAATGCAAGGCTGGTGTTCCGTGAATGTGTGTTAGTTTGTATTTAGCATTTTTTTTATATATTTGTTTTACCCTCATGTCCGTTCTAGCCTGTTTCCCATCCCAAGGTAAGTTTTTGAACATTGAATTGGATTTTAATACAGTCGCACACAACTTCTTTCAATAAATTATTGTGTGAATCCTCGCACAAACAATGATGTGGCCTACTAAAGCGACTCTATCATAAGATCTATGTTCATTTGACCTAATTTTTTTAACTGATTTTGAATTAAGACTACAATAAATCTTCAAATGTCTTCCCTTGTAATAGGTTATAAATCTAATTTATTCCATTGGTAAGAAAGATTTCCCCATTGCTAAGTTCTGCAGATTTATAAAAGGTATATACAGACCAAAGTTCCAGTGATCCCTGAGAACTAGACCCAAACTGGAATCCTTATGACACGAAGCACAAGCACATACTTATCATTATTGAGAGCCTAAGAATTCACATTTTGCAACTCTTCCAAGTTCAAATAAACCCCCTCAAATAACATCTGCCGAAAACTTGTAAAGCGCTGCTTAAGTCTAGCTGACAGCTAACAGAAATGGCAGATATGTCCAAACGGGTCTGTCTTGTTGAAAAAAGGGATCAGCTTCCTTTACTCACATTAGGAGATGAAACAACTCACAGCTAAGAAATATCCTAGATTCTTAGAAAGATAATATGCTTGGGTTCCTAGAATGGTTCGCTGCATTCCACAATGACATGGGCATTTATAAGATGTTATTTAAGAGCAATAAAAACCTTTTGGCTTGGCATGTTTCTGATGTATTACTACAGAAGCCTGACAAAATGATTCAAATGTTGTAAAAAAAGTTGTTCAGTTGTTAGTGCTTACTGTTAAAAAAACATCCCCGAATTTGCTGTACCAATGTAAAGTTTTCTTAAAATTAAGATGATTAGATTATTACAGTTTTAATGAAATTAATGAATACTTTATAAGTCAGGTGACGGTAAAAACATTCGTATGAAGTGTTCATTTATTCAATAGAAAAGATTTGCGAAAAAGACGATAGATTTTTTTCAATAGACGACAAACGCAAGCTTAATCATATCAACAGCATAAAACTGATACAAGTATTTTAAAATAAAGTTAATACAGCGTTGTGTTATACAAAAAAGTAATATTGTTTCGTTCGGCGAACAAATGCTCACAGAAAGTTAAAGGGGCGTGGTGTTCTGTGTGACTTGTTTGTTTATGTTTGTTGTCGCGGGCTTTTATTGTCAACAGGAGCAGTGGCAATACAAATAGCACGCGCTTATATGAAAATAATGCAATAGAAGGATTTACTTTATGAAATATATGCGACACAAATTCATCATAACTGTTAAATTGCTAAACTGCGAAATTTTACATATTGGATGTGGGCCTGCTACTACGCGGAGCATTCAGTAAATTAATACGTTGATATCAACTAATAAAGGTCATAGTTAAACTCGTTGCATTGCTAACAACTTAAACAGTCCGTTAAGTACACTCGACATTAGGATCAGACGCTGGCATGTAAACAGTCTAGGAGCAAAACCTGGCTAACTTGCAGCACTGACAGGCTAATTTAGATCGCTAACCTCTGATTATGACCAAACACGTCAGTGTCTACCTAACGTACGTTACATAACATTAGTCATGTAGGATAAATGTGTGTGCTGCTCACCGGTAACGATAGGTAAGGAGAATGGACGAATCCGTTGAAACAACAAGTTATGACCGCATGAATGTGATTCAACTGTTTCACAAGCTAAGTAGCTGCTAGCATATTGACAGTTGCAGAAGTACTGTCGCTTCTTTAAAACATTAGAGTCACATTCCGATAAAACACGAAGTCGAGTGTCCCTCGTTTGTAGTAAAAGACAAAATCATGAAAAATAAACCACTGTTAAAATGCATTAAGTATAAAATGCCATGATATCTCGTCTGACTGCTTTCAAGCTGGTGTTTACATATTGTTTCCCAGAATGCATTTCTTCACGACGCATTTGAAAACCGTTGGCGACTGACATTTTTTTTTGACGGATTACCTTAAATGTACTTTAATGCAGCATGCCCCGTAAATTACCTGAAATGTTTAACAAATGTTACTGCTGCTAGAAGTTTTATGTAGCCTTAATTGTTGTCCAATGCCCAAATGTGAGTTTAGTCTTTTAATTTTTCTATCTGTGATGTCTTCTTTCTAAAATAAAAAAAAACAAAAGCACACAACTCTTACATCAAATGAATCAGAAATTAGTGCTATATGTAAATTAATTAAGTGCAGTGCCAATCCTGTCTTAGACTAAAATTATCAAAATATCTGAATAATACTGAACTAACAATATCTTGCACAGTGTTCCTATTAGGTGTTGCATAAAGTGTTTCAAAGAATAATATATAACAAATATTGTCTTAACAAAATAACTGATTACTTGAAGTGTTAAAATGAAGACCACACAAATGAATGTAGAACAATTTTAATGTTGACACGCTTTAATTGATTTAAATTTATACATAATTAATGTAGGACAGACAGCAGCATCAAGAAAAAAACATAAGGTGTTAAGGGTAGAAAAAATAAATAGCTTGTAAAAAGAAGCTATAACAATAACATTGTGCAGACCTTCATTGAAGGGATATAATGCTTTAGTTTAAAAAATGCACCATTTCACTGACTTGTTTGTGAATCGAATGTAATGCAAATAACTTATCTTGTATTTTTAGCTTAATTTTACAGGTTCTGGTGAATTCTAGACTGATTGATTTCGCCAAATATTCTTTAATCTCATTTAAAATTCATTGCTTGCCTGGCTAGAGGGATTTTTTCAGAAATTTAAGTCTAAAACTCTTGACCTATTGCTATTTCATTTAACTCATGTTTGATATATTCAGTAAAGGTTATTAATACATTAATAAAATTGCATATCGTGAAGCATAGCTCACCTCTTCATTCAAGGGCAACTGATGATGGGCTTGTGGGTGGTAGATTTTTTACATTAACATTAAATATATGTATACAGTATCAACTAAAGCTTGGACGAGGAAAGAAAATAAACTGAAAAATCAACCGTGAAAAATACATGCAATCTCAATGTTTTTCACAGGAAACATTTTCTTTTTTGGTGTCTGTTCAATCGTTATTTCGATGGCACATGTTGTGTCCAAAATATACAGTAAGTATCCACTTCTCAATGAACATTTCATAATAAATTATTTGCTTCTGTAAACTCACTTATGCCAGTACTGGTTATATTATATATTCCCGTTTATATAATGTGTACCAGTGGAAGCGAACAGAAAAGGCAGACTTTGCTGTATTTACACTGTTGTTGTGAGACTGGGATAGCTTATCGCCAAATGGCTGTATATACAAAAAAAGACCAACAGTGTGTTAGAGAAGGCAATTCTACTTTGATTCTTCGTTTTAAGCAAAAATCAAATCAACAATAGTAACCAGGTAACATTGTTATTATAAAATGTACAGTTTTGTATCTGTCTTATGTTGTTCTATAGTAACATGTGGCAATTATTTGGCCAGACCAAATACTGTTTATTCCAGTGTTGTATTATGAAAAAGCTTTTGATGGACCCACCAGTAGCAGATATGATAAAAGTAGGCTCGTTGCTGCAACACGAAGGCTGGCAATTCAAATAATGTGAGAAAAGAATATGTCTAGCAATTATAAAATATTAAAATGCAGTCCGTTGTGGACGATTATTAGAACTTGGATAAATGTATCACCTTTCAGGTACCTCTCAAATGTTGTATAATAATTTCTTATTCAGATGTGCACTAAACTGCACTGTATTACAGAGGTATCTGACCGATACTTTCAGCAGGTTTGTGCAAAGTCTAAGGTTTTTTGTTTTTCCAAAGGAATCCTCTCTAAACAACTGAACGTTATAAACCTTGACTGAGGTAGATCTCCATGGGAGTTTACCTTTGTAGTTAAACTGAACAAAAAAACAACACAGAGGATAAGGTTATTTCTTGATAAAGGTAATATTTCATATCAAATGCCCTAGTTATGCTTGATAAGTGATCTCAAATCTAATGCACAATCCCTAAGAGCTCCTCTGCTTGTTTCTGAAGCACGATCGGGGCTTTCTCAGTTGCTACGTACACAATAGATCGCACCACCTCCCTGTTCTCTGACACCGTTCATACATTAGCAGTCCTGGTAAAAACATTGCACTACAACTACCCCTGGTCTTTTGTCTACGTTGCACTTCTCATGCTCTAAAACCTTGCCTGTATAGTCCATGCAGACTACAGTGCGGTGACGCTCTCCGTGTCCGCACGTCCGCGAGCACACTGACCACTGCCCTAATTGCCACATGGGACAGGGCAGGTCCCCGCAGGGCCGGATGTCTGCAGGTCGCAGATCGGGGTCACAGAGGTAAGACAGTGACCCCTCAGCATCTTTGCACTCCACACTTCTCCTGGACCATCCAGCACCACAGCTCTTGGAGCACTCAGACCACTCACCCAGGACCCAGTCGGCACCCCCGAATGGCAGTATGACATGGGGTGAAATCCTACTCTCTGCACCAGGTTTGATAAAAGGTACATCCCTTGGCAAAAAGAAAGTGTATTTGATCCTAGGGGGTGAGGCGTCCCCACCTGTAGACAATAGCTGGACAGTGATGGCTTCCCAAAGCTTGTGAAAGCTGAGGAGTCGCTCCAGGGTGGTAGAAGAGCCGCTGTAGCGAAGCATGGCGCCAGGCACTGGGATGTCCTGCTCCGCCATGGACACTGAGAAATTCCCATTCAGAATGTAGGTGCCATCTTCAGCCTTTACAGCCAGGTAGTTACCATCATGCGTGATGCCTCGATGGCTGCGCTGTTTTATGTCAATATTAGTAGCCCCGGCAGGGATGGTAACAACATCATTGTAACCAAAACTGTGAAAATATAATGAGCACAAAACAAATGTAAAGTGTTTTTCAGCAAATGTTAAAGCTTATCATTATCATGAATATGTAATAGTTTGGTCTTTTCCTAGAATTAAATCATTTTAACTGGCATTAAAGGAATAGTTCACCTTAAATGAAAATTACCCTCTTGTCATTTCAAACCTATGACTTTCTTCTGCAGATCAAGAAGATATTTTGAAGATTGGTGTTAACCGAAGACCGGCGATTCCCATTGACTTCCATTGGCTTTGTGTCCATACAATAGAAGTGAATGGGTACTGCCGTTGTTTGGTTACCAACATTCTTTAAAATATCTTCTTTTGTTTACTGCCGAAGAAAGAGCACGTTCCCCACGATCCCATTTTCAACCTTTAGTTAGTGTGTAATGTTGCTGTTAGAGCATAAATGACATCTGCAAAATGATAAAGCTCAAAGTTCAGTGCAAAGCGAGATATTGTCTTTAACAGAATTCACTTTTCAAGGACTACATGGAATGGCTGGATCGGACTACAGTCCTCTACTTCCCGGGTACATGATGTCACTATTCCGAGTGCGTTTAATAAACAAAGGAATATGCAAAAAAATGGGCGAGGTCTTCCTTAGTAGTGCTTCCTGGAGTAGTGTTCGGCTATCAGAGATTGTAAACATTTGACTGAGCTCCGCGCTAAACAACTTTTACTTTTATCATAGTCCTATAGATGGTAATAAGAATTCAGCTACACACATTCTAAGATAACCAACGGTCAAATAACAGCTTCCATGACTTTAACATCGGCTGTGAAAGCTGTTCTGTGTAATACACTGATATTGTATGTGTGTGTGCGCTTACCTCTTAAACACTTCTATGAAACATCCTTTGAAGTCCTGCTTGCAAATGTAACCTGGTCAATCTGCTTGTTTTATTATCCAACTCAGGTCCAATATTAAAAGGCAAAACTAACGCTTCTGTTATTAGTGTTAATTAATATAACCGGTCTGATGCCATTTGGTCCGGTGTCATTTCCCTTGCTATAGTAGGGAAGAAAATTGCGATCTCTAACAAAGATTGACGTCTGCACATGCACTGGTAGACCTCCATTACACTTCAATCGATCCGCATGTTTTTTACTGATAAAATGAAGTTGATGCCATTGTTACTGTTTATTGCTCAAAGCCAAGTTTATGATTACATGGCTGATATACTATGGGTGGGACATCTTCACACACACTCTAAGTGAGGAACCAATCACGACGGACCGGGTCAGCTTTACCAATCAGAGCGTTTCGGAAGGAGGGACTTTATATAGATAATATATGTAAAATATAAAATGTCTTTTTATTCATTGTTGAACATTCATTGTTAAACACCCCAAAAATATACTCAAAGCCTCAAAAACAGCAAAGACTGGCTTCTTTAAACAGGTTTGAAATGAAAAAGGGTCAATGATGACATAATTCTCATTTTTGGATGAACTTTCACTTTAATAAAAACTGAAATATATAAATCACACTTACGTAGCTTTATTCAATGAGCCACTTATTTTTCTGCAGGTTGTACAGTCACCGCCACAGACACCACACTTATCCAGCTTTTCACTGGAGCCAATCACCTGGTCACAACCAGCTTTGATGCACTGGCCCTGAATACAGATTGATGTGGTGTCCGGTCCACAGGTGGTGCCATCCACGACCTGCCCAGCACAAGGCAAAACAATATGAAAGATCAGCGTCAGAGAGTTAGAACAGCCAGAAACCTGAAACATTCATTTATATTGCAGTAGCTGTCCAAGTGCGCAAGCAAAAGAGAGAAGTGTTTTCAATCGTACCTCAAGGAAAAACAGTTAAACTGCCCTATTTAACCACATAAAGAGGAACGGCAAAAACTTTGGCCTGATGACGCAAACCAAACTACATTTCAACTGTATCTGAAATATCAGTTTCACCGAGGAACACTCAGAAGCTTAGGCAAGTAGCTGGACCGGTGGAGTTAGGGGACTCAGGTTTCACATTTTACAACAGGGAAAATATTTCATGCATGAGAGTTTAGTGGAAGTGTAAAGATATCAATGGGCTTGTGGCATGAGGGACGGCTAAGAAAGAGATCAGGCCTCCTAAAGCGTTACAGCAGGGCAGATGGTGAAATGTATTTCACATATTGTCATTATTACCGATCAAATTATATGAAAACGAAAACGGTTTCAGCAAATGTTCACCTTGGCTTCGAAAACTTTAAATTCATTGCTCCCTTTGGCTCGGCAGACGAGTTTGCAGCGGTCTCGTGGAGAGACACCAGAATATTTGGGGATCCACTGCTTTATATTCCCTTGAATGTCCAAGTAACGCTCGCTGTTATACTTCTCACATTGCTCATCTCTGAAGCTTTTTCCTGCGGATAAAAATGGTCACCGGTCAACTAAGAATAATGTGATCATAACAAATGCACAATGCTAAAATGAGGAGGACCTTCTGACCCAATGCTCATATTCTAGTGCTCAATAATGTGACCTCACCTATTGTGACCTCACTCTGTACAGAGAGAACATAGAGGTTTATTTATAAAATGTTACCATGGTCTTCTGGGCAAGTCTGAGTATTGCAGGACTGGTATTTGACCCTCTGTCCCACACAGTACGATCCCCCATTCTGCGGCACTGGAGCGGTGCACTCACGGTGAGAAAACTCCACACCCCCACCACATGACCGTGAGCATGGCCCCCAAGGGCCCCATTCACCCCACCCGCCATTGACTGGCACCTGAAACACAAATAGAGCATGTTAGAAATACATTTCACTCTAAACATTAGAACTAAGTAAAAAATATGTTTCAAAGCGTGTTATATAACACTTGCATTTAATATCTAACAGTTTTATATTATTGTCTGTACATTTTTTTGGGCTCAATGAAAGATGGACATTTCCAAGTTTAAATGCATAACGCAGTGCGCATCTTGACCCTTGATCTAGCCGTGCATGTAAACATCACTTCCAGTGAGCCCCGTGAAAGTGAGCATATCACACTGCATTTCTTTCAGGGTTTTTTATGAGTTGGCTGAGGGATGGCTTCTCGCAGCCAGGCCGTCTGGGATCACAAGCTCGGGGTTTTTAACATACTACACCAAATACAATCATACTTTTTTGAAGGGCTTTGCTGAATACAGTTCAACAGCATCTTAAATCGAATGCTCAAAAATAATTTAGCTTTTTTAAAGGCTCGCTCTCTAAAAACTCGAAATCTCTCTCTCTCTTTCTCACTGGCATTTAGAAACTGGATTTGAAAGTAGATTGATTATTTTAAGCTGCTCAGAATCGGGGGCCAGCTGGGGAACGAGGAGGAATGTATTTTTTTTTGCGATAAAAACAGACTGAGCGAGTTGGCCCCTTGAACATATAAACAATGGTGAAAAGAATGTGTCATCTCGGGCTAAGAGAAGTACAAATAGGGAAATTTGGAGGGGACATGCACATCTCCCACCCATTTCTGTGATGTAAACATTTCAGCTGAGGTAAACAATAAATTTAAGACCAGACAAAAGGTTGTGGTCGCTTCAGGTCGTTTCATCTTCTAATTTTGCCTTTCAGCAAAAACGAACAGGTAAATGCTACTGTACACCACAAATTAACTGTAAAAAATAAATAAATAAATATAAATAAATATTAATTGAGACCGTACGTGCGAAAGTTTACAATGTCTTAAAAGGCAGGGCAACTCACACGGGCCATAAGCAAGGCGCACCTAAAATGCCAGTTACTATTGTATAACTGTTATACCCATAAATCTGCACAAGGGTGTTTCCAGTCTATCCTTTTCATTTTATATCTATACGTGCTGACAGGTAAAGTGTAATAAAATCTGATGACGCACATGCACACATCCTCCATACATACCTCTTCTGCCTCCTCCAGAACACTTAACACACACGAACCCTCCCGGCATCTCCTCTCCTCTCCACAAGGAGTTCCATCCGCCCATGGGAGGCTTCCATTCCGGGTGGTGCACAGCATCTTTCCTTCCTCTCGACACCACAGCTGTTCACAGGCTTGATCCTCAGGGGCATTGGGGCAGTGGGTGTATTCCTCCCCGAAAGCCTGCTGGCACTGCCGGTCTTGTCCAAATGTAAGGCCAGGCAGTTCGGCTGGTAAAGGGATGCTCTTCTCAGGTGAATCCAACAAACAGTCACCTGTGGAGTGCACATGAAGAGAGGGTGTTCAATATGTGTTTATTTAGTTCTATGTTTTGCTCTTAATCCTCTGTAGATGCTTATGAACTGCGCAGTTGTCTTTGTTAAGCCCTATGGCGTTTATTTCGCTCAAGCAATCTTTTATATTCACAGTCTAAAACAGGTGTGCACACTAGCTTGAGGGGCAATTTTCACCGTGGAGAGATCTCACTGTACTCTCTGGTAATGACGTGCGTAAGACCTAATAGTCTGCCGTCTGAAGATTTCCATTATGTAATCTATTATTGTGGCGCTTCAGTTAGCTCGATCAAGCCAAAAAACTGAATCAGTTACAAAAGAAAGCAATTTTACTGTAAGGGTTATCTTCTCGCATTTGCTTCTAAATAGTTTTATCCATGTGGGTCAAAGAGGAGATGGAGGCAGTAAAACACCTTGAAACAATTACGCAGACTATTTAACTGCCATTGTATTCTTCCAAGGTTTATACTCTGAAATTGAATTAGTCTTAAAGTATGTATTGAGGACATCCTAATTTCTTACGTATTACGAATTTGGGAATGTTTCAATGCATTGAAAGAAAAACCCTTTTTTGTTTACATAAATAAAATCTTTTTTAATATACAGTGATGGAAGGATTTTGCTACAGTGGAAAGAGGAATAACAACAATGGAATGGAAAATAACAGACTTGAAGCCACATCAGTTCACCGTCTACCTGTGGCAACAGAGCGACCGGTAAATACGGCATGTGCTTGGCTACACAAGATGTCTCTGTGAGGGAAAACAGTTGTTCAACTTGGAATGTGTGAGTCACCGAAGATGAGTCAGTGGATGAGCGGAATGCGAGAGAACGTAGACAGAGATATCGGCACAGATAAATCAAAAACCGTAGAAAATATGTGTACCATATTTCTTCAGCTGTCACGTTTTGTTATCTGAGACCTATCTAATATTATTTGTGGGGTCCTTTACATTATTTGAGGCACAGTTGGCATTCGGGCAGGGTTGATTGTAAATATTTTTTTTTCAAATATTAACAATTTTAAGTCTCCCTTGGGATTCCTCTTTCTGTTATGATGTACACCCCGACTGGGTAGGCAAGCCACATCTTTAAAGACAGAAAAATATACACATGCATAAGAACATGTACTATATAGATAAAGTGAGCAAGAGAGAGCTTACTCTGCAAACATTGTAAGTTTTGACACGCTCAGCAAAATTACACAGTGTGGTCCCTCCAGCCTATTATTAGTGGTTTGCTAGTAAGTTCAGATTGAATAGCCATTTCAGAAAACATGCAAAAGAATCAGAAGAAAGTAAATGTATAAAACGCAGGCATCCACATAACAGAGATTTTTTACCACACTCTAAGTTCAAAATTATACACTAGTGACATGTTTCCATTAACTTCAGAAGACAGATTGACAATTCAGGCAGTCCAAAACTTTACTGAATGTTATTATGTTTTGTCAACAGAGGGAAATGTGCACCCTTCTGAAAGAAAGCCAAAACCAAACACAAACTGAAAGAAAACCAGCTGTTAATAAAGAATACACCCTGAAAGACGAGGAAAAAGAATAGTTGAATGAGGTGGCATAGTTTTTTACTGAGTACTTCTGCACAGACATAAACAAGTTTTGAAGAGGTAAAATGAGGAAAACAGGTTCTGATGAACACTGTGGGCTCATACCGTGTCCATTGTCGAAGAAGTCTGTGATGTACAGTGCACTACATGGGGACCAGGGAAGAGTTTTGTTGAGGTGGATGATGTAAGGAGCCATCATGTGGTGTCCATTGAGATGCCCGAACCATTTCTCACAGTTTTTAGAATCATCGTGTGGCATGCTGAGGACATGACCTGAGAAAGAAACAACAATAGATGCCAGGCGAGAAAAAGTTTAAAAGACAGGAAAACAGACGGATGCAACAATTTGTATTCTTCATACTGTACTGTGTGACTGTGTTCTAATTATTTAAGTTTCTTTGTCTCAATGCTGCTCAATAGTTTTGTGTGATTTTATCAGCTATTGACCCGTCTAGATCATCTACAACATAACTTTACACTACAACACATTACAACCTATGCACTTTTGTATGTCTTGAATGGACAGTTCTTTTAAACCCCCTTTACGTTTGAACACATTGTTTTCTGTGCACATTCTAAATGATTGTATCTGCTCAATCCTCAGAAATCAAGATGACGTCAACCCTTGGTGTATTTTCGCTGCTGAAAACAGCTGGTTTGCATTAATTAATGACTCAGTCTGGAGCACATGCTTCTGTCAAGACAGTAAGGGTGAGCTCTCCAGCAACAGACACAGAGTCTGGTCATGTGTGATTGTGTGTGCGCATCTGTGTGTCTATTGATATGCATGCCTCCGAACATACCTAGTTCATGTGACACAGTGAAAGCTGACTGAAGGCCGTTGTCCTCAATAACCGAGCAGCTTCTTTTGGGGTCACACATTGTGCCAACATCAGCTACACCCAGAGTGTCACAATCCTTATATCCACAAATATCCTGAGGTCAAAAAAAGACAGACAAGTGGGCAAAGGAAGGAGATAGATATACGAGACAGGATTGGATAGGAAAATCAAAAAGAGAAGCCGATGAGAGGGGGACACATTTGAGACACTGATATCCAGACATCGCGCCATTAGTTCCAGACAGAACTTTTTCCCCAAGCAGGCACTTGCCAGCAAAACATATTTGTCAGTGTTTCCATCGTAAAATGAAGCAAATACATGGCAGACTGCATACTAAAAGAAAAAAAAGAGGGGGGAAATTAACTTGAGATAGCTGGACCACACCGGACCTGTTCAGCGATTCTCTCTTGTTTGTCCTTGACAGGGAAGACATCTTAGTAAAATCCATTTGAGACAACCAGAGAGACAGAAACATCTCAAGAATTAAACCACTTGTTTCTCTTTCTAGCCCCAGAGGAACTGAGACCACAGCAAATTCTGTTGCTCTCAGCTGCATGTCCAACCAAATCTCCTTCATCTACTTTATTTGGTGATAACCCAACAATATTTTGCTTGCTGTCTTCAGGACTGAACAAGGGGTTCCCTGCTGAACATTCGGATCATGACCCTGTCATTGACTAAATTAAATTATTTCTTGTTTTGGAAAAGCAGTGTTCGAGTGAATTAATCAAATTGGTGATGTAATGTCTGTAAAATATGATGAATGTGTTGTTGTGCTCCAACATGCACAGGAAAGAGGCTACAGGGTTGGCATTTTTCCCTATGGAAAAATAAATTAAATGGCCTACATGTTTCTAATCTTAAAAACAAATGTGGTTCTGAAAGCCCAATCCTGTCATAAATTTAACAATTCCAGAACTGAACCTTACACAGCATCAGTTTAATTGAAACCCCTGTGGGTTATTTTTATTCATTAAAATAACTTACAAGGAAACAAAGTAATAGAACATCAGTATTTTTATTATTGTTTTGAAAAAGGATGCCAATATTACGTTTCTTACCGCTCTTGTGAACAAGATGGCAGTGTCGAAATGTTCAGGGTGCCTCTGGCTGCCTGGGTTAAAAAGCTGTTGCCACATGCAGAAGTTACGCAGGGCAACCCCACCGTTGCTAGAAAGCTCAGGCCCCACCTCCTCATCCTCGATAACCAGCATCTTCACTACTACAAGACTAACAGCATTTTTCAGGCTAGGGTGTGCATAGATCTTCGCAGCGATGGACATCACAGTCAGGAGGAAGTGCTGCCAGAAAAGAATGTGAAAAGTTCAGACAGTGATATTATAAAACTTCAAGTCTGTGAACACGCAAACATTTTAATTACTTCATCTCAGTAATCTGAATTTATGTGAATGACAGTTAGAATTGACATAATACTCTTCCAAGTATTCCAAGGAAGAAATGATGCTCAAATCTGTAGACCTATGGGAGCTACAGTAAATATTAAAACATTTGTTCTATCTATCAATAAAATGGGTCAAAACAAGTCCTGGCGTTCTTTCTTTTCCAGATGGTTCCTTCACCCCCTCTCTCTCCCCTTTTCTCCCACACATACTCTGAATCACAGACAAGTTACATATTTTGTTACACTCAGTATAACCAACCTCTCAGTCACCCTGAAACCGCAAGTTTTAGCGGTTTGCCTGATTTAAGTTTCTTTTCATAACAGAAGCCATAGATCATTATGAGCCAACCTTTATTTTAGTCTTCAATGAAGAAGCCTAGGTCTATATATGCTGTAATATGGAACTTTGATAGACAGCTTCCATTTTACACAGAATAAATACTGCAATGGAAATGTATAGACCCCGAATTTTGACGAGCCCTTGGTTTTGACCTGAAATTCTAAAAAACATCTAACAACGCAATATTTCTTAATTGAAACAGCCGTTCTATTTGGTAAATGGCACATAATTTTACCAATTAATAAATTGACTTAATGACAAGTTCATGCAGACTTTGTGCGTTTTTGCGCACTTTTCCTCTCACCTTTATCTCGTCTCCATAGAAACGTGCCATCGAAGCGTCAGCAACCACCAGCGTCTCGATGTATCTCGCGGTTGACACGAATCGTTTTGCACGTCTAAGTTTGCCGTCTTCAGTAGAGTTCAGGTTGTCTTCTGCCACAACTTTTACTTGATCAAAGACCATTTTAGACGACGTCCGGTCGTCGTAAAAAGCTCTTCTTTTAACCACATGCACCTGCGGAGATTCCCCAGTGATAACGCCGGTTGCTTTGGGCTGAATGAAGTACTCGTCCCCTTGAGTTATGAAAGTACCCTGAATGCCGCGACAGAGACTGACAGCGACTACCGAGTCCTCTTCAGAATTGACTGTTCCGGTGTAAAAACAACCTCTGAGGTCCGCAGCACTGTCTTCGTACTCTGTGGCATCCATGGGAGCGCCTGCTCTCCCTGAGCCATGCAGAAATGCGGCGACATTCTTCGCTTTAACGCGCTGAACGTTCAATGCTGGAGCCACAAACCTGCTATCCGGCGTCAGGTTGAGCAGGAACAGTCGGCCAAATACGTTGACTTTAAAACGTTGTCTTTCCCCACTCATTCCCAAAACACCTTTTCTATATGTAAGGTTAACTGGCACAGTCTCCTGTTCCTCGTATTTATCACCCAGAACAAACTGAGACATAAGAAGATTCAATAAGAAAAGCGTATAACAACTAATGGTGTATACCATTTTAATGGTTTGTAAAAATAAGAACTGAAATCAAAATATATTGAGATATATCAATCTCGCAAATATCCAAAACTGTATTTAAAAATAAATGAAAAGAATGTCACAGGTACAGGCGGCTATTTTAAAACAATAGAGATAAACATACTCCAACGGGAATCGAAAAGAAAAAGTGACTAAATTTCGAGCGTCAGCTCTTTATCTGAAAACACTAAAAAAGTTAAATGAAACAAACTTCATCACAGTTTTGTGATTAAATTAATGATAACAAAACTTCGCCTTCTGAGAAAAAAACCCATCCGACTCAATCTGTATAAGCGATGAATGCGATGTGTGGCTGGTATTTATACAGTCTTGGGCTTCTTGAGCGTGCGCGGTTTATTTTTGATATTCATTCTCTCTCCACCCTCTCGTACGCCAAGCAAAAAGATCAACTTGATCCAATGGCGCTACTGGTACGCCCCCTTTCACTATTGCTATTATTATAACAGCCGGCTGGAATGCTGTAAGCCACTCAAAGTATGTGTTGAGTGTCAACCATGTCGATGTTAGAGAGCTTGTGTAGGTGAGGGGACCACTGGCAATCCTGGAAGAAACGCGAGTGTAAGCAGACGATGTTGTCTTCAATCAGGTCCAACACATACTGAAAAGTAATGAATTGTGAAGGTTACATTCTAACTATGCAGGTTGCAAACCAATGGCAATCCTGGAAGAAACGCGAGTGTAAGCAGACTAAGATGTCTTCAAACAGGTCCAACACATACTGAAAAGTAATGAATTGTGAAGGTTACATTCTAACTGTGCAGGTTACAATCTAACTGTGCTCGCTACATCATGTTATACCCTCTTTATTCGTAGAATACATTAAAAAAACAAATATCATCCCCGACGGGGGTTTTAAGAGTTTGAGATTACGATCACAAAGTTTGATTAACACCACCAAACTCTACACAAACTCATAAAGTCTCTAAAACACAACAAATTAAACAAATGCACACATAACATGTTATTGGTTATGCAGAATTATCACTGCACATTGCCATAAATGACAAAAGATGAAAACCCCCACTGAGAGGCAGTATTGTACCATTTTTTACTAGTATCAAATCGTTAACTGTGTGCTTTCTGTGTTGAAAAAACATTCAAAATGAGATCTTACTGTACGAATGATTAAAAAAAAACACAATGCAAAAACTACTACTTTGATTGGTGAGCCATAATAAGAGGGTGATTTAAATTTACCAGTCGTACATATTGGTCAGGATAAAAGTTAATAATGCACCCAATGACATGTTTTTACCACAAGAGGACGATGTAACTCCTTTGAACAACTGAATACACTGGCCAATTTAAGCATTTTATCTTTAGCAGCTTGAATTTTACTTTGGGGACAGCTAATGGCAGAAAATATTATACACACTTGCTATTCTTACTAATAACGAAGCCTACTTAACAGATAACAGATATGATGACAGATACCATTGAGGCGCAAAATATATTCCTATTGTCAGATATTCATATAATATAAAAAATTGGCAGATATCATTAGTTTCCTGTTGCAAAATGTATATTTTAAGTTCCTCTGTCATTTCCATAATTTACTTTAAACACGTAAAATCTCTTAATATGTTTGCGTTTTTATTGTAATGCATATATATATATATATATATATATATGGACAAATAATAGTAAGTTGCATCCAGCGCAGATGTACATCTGTCACCTCATCCAAGTCACTGTTAGGATGCTGCATGTAAAACTAAGGAAACCCGGCTCGAACTGCGATCCAGTCTGATGGTGCGGGATGTCACACAGCTACAAATTGCGGGCTAACCTTAAACTAAGAGGCATACCCAATGAGCGCACTCGAGCACCTCCCCAAAATCTGATTAGTAGCTCTTGATGTTTACACATGACGTGTGCGCATAAATGCGGCAGATGAGGAGACCCGCTTCGGTATACAGGTAGAGGACAGGGATGGATCCCAGACCGGCAGATTTCGCACTTTGTGGACGCGCAAAGGCAACATTGTAACGTATCGCATCCTGGAATAATCTTACATTTAAAACGTTTTTTTCTCAATACGCGATTTATACATCAAATACGTCTCTGGTGCACTAAAACTGTTTTGCATATCGCGCGCAATCATGTTTTTGTTGCTAAGGTCAGTTCTTTTTGTTAATGTGTTTTACGTTCAATGGGAAATTGCTGGTTCAATTCAAAGTCAGTTTTGCGCACCCGTCAGACTGGATCAACAGAGGCTTGGGAAGAGCAGCTTATTCAGTGTTGAAGAAAACACGTTGCCACAAAGAGTTGTATTCAAAATAAGTGCATTTGACCAAGATTTTGTACTCGATTTGCAGTCGGACTCCAGCTTCCTTGCCCCAAGCTTCTCGTCACACACGGACGCAACTATAAAGAACTCAGCACAGAACGCAGATGTGAGCCGGTGTTTCTATGCCGGTGAGGTGAATTCTGATCCCCATTCCTATGCAGCTCTGAGTTTATGTAAAGGTTTGCAGGGCGCATTTGGCTATGATGGATGGGAATATTTCATTAAACTGGCTTCCAACGACACCGCATCAGCAACCGATTGGGACAATATTGATGCGCATTTTATCAGCCGCAAGTCCAACTCCAATCTGAGTGGAAACTCCACTTCAAGATGCGGCGTGGGCAGCGGCGTGACCAACAGCATTGTCCAGTCTTTGGCGAAGTTTAGACACATGAAGGAACAACACATTAAGAATATGAGCATGTCAGTCCTGAAAAATCGCTCGAAAAGATTTGTCTCCATTCCGCGTTATGTTGAGACATTAGTGGTGGCCGATGAGTCAATGGCCAAATTCCACGGTGACGACCTTAAGCATTACGTGCTGACCTTAATGTCAGTGGCAGCAAGGCTTTACAAACACCCTACCATTCTCAACTCCATCAACATAGTGGTTGTTAAGTTTATAGTGATTAACGAGGAGGAGAAAGGACCCAAGGTTTCCGGGAACGCGGCAATGACCCTGCGTAATTTCTGCACCTGGCAAAAGAAGCTCAACAAGAACAATGACAAGCATCCGGAGTACTGGGATACGGCCATCCTATTCACAAAACAGGTAAGGGTAATCTATGCTTCATCAACAGGGGGCAGTCCGCTAAGCAGCGCTAAAAACCACATAGAATCCTTGAATGATCCTGCTGATAGAACTCGCAGTAATTATATCAAGATGTCCTGCAACATGAAGCAAACTGAACAACACACAGGCAGCTGCAATTTACTTAGCAAATAATCAAAGCAATTTTGACATGATTTATGATGACGTTGTAATCACCACTGTAGCTCTCTTGGTAAAGCATTGCGCCAAGGTCATGGGGTTCGATTCCCAGGAAACACCTACAAATTAAATACATTTTAAATGCATGAATGTAAATGTATTCTGATTAACATTTTTTGAATATTGCGTGGAGACACTCTGGTGGGTTCTTATTTTCACCCAAAAGCAATATATTCGTAACGGTATTTGGGACTTATTTAAACACTAAAAATGTGTTTTGTGTCTCACTGAGCAAAGGGCAGGCTTTAACAAGAGCAGCCTCTTCAGCTAACCTGCTGTCGCCATAGGGTTCCCATCATGTTTATTAGTGTTGTTAGGGTCATGGGTTAGGTCTGCCTTGAGGCTACTGCCCTCTGTTGGCATTGCAAGCTGGAATGCACATACTGACTCATAAGCAATTCAACAAATATAGGGAAAAATGCAAAGCACCAACATAAATGGGTTGCTACCCCAATTAACTTTTAAAATAATAATTTCAATGCAGGATTAGCAAAACTTTAGATGACAGAGCATCAACAACTTTCATACAAGATCAGATGTGGATCATATTAACTTTTGCAGGTTTTAGCAGAATGGAAAAACATTAAGAGTGTCGTTTCAGATTTAAATGAACAGTTCACCCAACAATGACAATCCGGCCATTACTGACTCATCATCACATATTTCCAAACCTCTGTGACTTTCTTCCATGCAACACATGAAATTGTTTTCTATATAATCAAATTTAATTGGCACAGGTCTTTCAAGTTGAAAAATAACAACAAAAAGCACAAAAGGAAAGCAATAAAATGTGGATATTCAATAACTACTTTTCATGTTAACTAAAGCTATAAAATAATCTTAGCGTGGACATATACAATTAAAAGTCAGTATTTGTCACCAGACAAAGGTAACAAGGTAAGTAAATGATGACATAATTGCCATTTTTAGGTAAACTGTTCCAATTAAACGCAAACAGGCGAACTTGTACAGGGATCAATTTATTTTGCTCCCCATCAATGGTATCTAAAAACCTTAACATTGTTCTGCCCTTATTTAACCCCATTGCCTTATTCAACATGCATCAATTGGACTGACAGATGAAATAAATTATGGGAGCCCCCGAGCATCGTTTCCATTTATTTCAGCACTCAGTGTTATCAGCTGTTGATCAAAGACAATTGCCAGGGCAACTCTGTGAAGCGGTTATAAAAAATGCTTGGTATTTAAGACTCGGTCATTCCCACATAAACTCCTACATTACACATTCAAACTCATTCCTAAGCCATCATCTGTTTCTCAGAAACACCCCACAACTATTGCCAGCGCCAAACATGCCAGATGATGCATGTTTGTATCTAATCTGCTGCAGTTACACATGACCTGAGCTGACCATGCAGACCTGTCTGCGTGGTCTGGATGAATTAGACCAGCTGTAGTGAATCATTTTGCAGGGAGTTCATGTTTTATTGTTTCGTCTCTAAAGGGAACTGATGAAGCATTTTAGCCAGAGAGCACAGTTACTCCCTACATTCTTCCAATCATTATGTTCCTTACTCCCTGAACACAGAGAAAGAGATTGTGGAGTTTCTCCATGGCCTTGAATGAGTCAAGAGGAGGTGGAGATGGGTTATAGTTGTACATCTACTAACCTACATAAAACGTCTTAAACTAGAGAAGATTATGCAAGTCAGTGTTAATCACAAAAAGGATGAATGAAATGACAAGCAGGATGTTGTCCACTGGGAGCAACATTACCAAACATTTATCTTCAAATCCAAGTGGCATTTGCCAAAATTGGTTTGGAGAGTAAATAACACAGTTACCTGTCAGCTGACCTGTAAAGAAGAAACTGCAACAAGATACATCATTTATATCTAACTATAAGTATGATCAATTGATTTCAATAAAAACAAGAAAACGTCTTTTACCTCGGTAGAAATGTCTATATCCAACACATATTTTAAAATCAAGCACAATATGTCTTAGGGGTGGCTATAAATATTTCTGGCCAGTAAATTTGGTAAAAATTCGTTTCAGACCCTGGATGATTTCATAGAGGCGTGTGGACGTAGCTGTCATTAAAATCATGGGTAGCACTTTCCTTGAAGAGTCCTTATAACGCATTATAAATAATTAATAATCTTATAAATAATTGTTATTACAGTTAATACATTACAACACTTAGCAATTTATTGTTATACTACACATTTTAAATTGGTTATAATTCTTTACAACTACATATAATGCGTTACAACACACATTATGAAGAATTATAATGCATTTTACCCTTTAATAACTCTTTATAATCCATTATACATACATGCTTCAAGGAAAGTGTTACCAAATTATGTTATCGGAAGCTTTTTGTTGTAGTGTGGAGGGTGTTGTCAGAGCCCAAGAGAATTTTGAAATTAGGACAATTAACCAGGAGAATTACCCGTCAACCTCTTCCACATTCATGTGATAACATAGACATCCCACTTAATCTGTTTCGTTCAGCAAGCCAATGAATACAAAAGTTAAAGTGGATTACTTACAGGACGCTGGGAGATACACTAACGGGAAGTTTCTCAGAGAGCTTCCCCTAACTGCACATCCAGCTGGGAGCGATCTGATTCTTTCCCCCAATTACTCATCCCACACCCTTCTGTTTCCCATTACTGGTATTTAATGAGAGAAAATCTGAAGGTGGTGAAGGGACACAAAAGGGAAAAATAGAGAGAGGAACACCGCGTGTCATGGCTCACCTGCTGCAAAGCGCCGATCCCAGCTGAAGCCTATGGAATGTTTAATTCCAAATGAAACCAGATATCTTTCCATTTGGAAAGTTCTGCTGTGACCTCACCAACTCATTTTCTGTTAAATGATGAAGAGACACCAAATTCAACAATGGATATTTTGTGGGTATTTATTATTTCATCTCTATAATATAATCGTAAGTACGGCATGCATCATACAGTCATGCAAGTTTAAACAAATATTAAGTGCAAATAGCCCATTGTTGCACAGAGGTTTTAAAAAGATTGTAGCACGGCTTCCACTTTGGAAAACGTAAGCAACGCATACCCAACGCAGGTCAAGAAGAATTTCCTGTTTCAGTTTTTTAACACTACACAATCATTTGAACATACATCCAACAGAACATTTATTACTAAATCAAAATGTTAAACGAATATATTTACGATTGAATTGTACATGTAAGATGTATCTGCACCAGTGTATTCATCTTGTGAAGTGGTCTATACTTCTATTCATCAAAGCTTCGCTAATGCGATGTGCCTGTCACTACAAAAAAAGCTGAACTTTTCACACTTGTAAAATTTACTATAACATTACAATCTATCCGCACTGTACTGTTTCAGTCATCTAGTACAAACACTAGTAACAACCTAAAAACCACCATAAACAGGAAGCTCATAAAAAGTAAAGATTACTGTAGATTATAAGGCTTTCTTTCCTTTGTGTCCTACAAGAAAACCTTTCCTCAGCATCCTTAAAGTTCAGTTCTCTCACCAGTTTCCATTTATAGCCATTTAAGAAAGCGAGTATGCTTTCTTTAATCATTTACATTTTAACAGCTCCACTTTATGGTTTGTTTTTTTACATTTATGTTGCGTATTTTGAATAATCCAGTTGTTTTAAACTTTTGGTTTTATTTGATACAATTATTTCCCTTCACCCTTCAGTCCCACTTGCCATCAAGCGATGTTATTTTTTATTTTTTGCCGATTACAGCAACAACTGGCATACCTGCTAGTGGTATGAACTGTTTGAGATTACTCAGTAATTGGCATGAAACAATAATTATATAAAACAATATTTCTAGTAAATATGCAAGGTTTCTGCAGTTCATCAGGGCCCCCTGCTGATTTGGGGCCTTGGACAAATGCCCGGTAGGCCCCTGCGTGAATCCATCCATGAATATAATCTGCTATGTAAAGAAGTTGTTAAGAAGGAAGAGCCAATTACAATTAAAGCCCTGTGGGGAAATCTTTATACCCTTTAAATCAGCTAGTGCCATAACATTGTTAAATCCTGAAAGTTTGAGAATCTGTTCCAAATAATTAGAAGAACTATGCTAGCTCCCCTGAAGGCATGTTGTCTTTGTTCTGCCTTGAACAAGATGATGTAAGTTCATCTACTTTAAATCATAATGTTTGCCTTTTATGTACTTCTGCAATGCACACTGCCCTCTCTTTTTAGAGACATTGTTTATTCCAGATTGCAAATAGTTCTGTTTACCTTAATACTTGATGTTTCAGTGCAATGTGGTGCCTTGTTAATTGATAACGGATCCCTGGGTTCTTATGCAATTTGGTTAGTTGGTAACAGCAAGCCTGTTGACATCCTAAATTCAGCAGTCCATCAAAGAGCACCATTTAAAGGCCTAGTGTCCTTTTTAACAACTGCAGAGGAATTAGAGGAATTAGAGGAATGAAATAGAGGATTCAAATTCATTGTGGGCTATGCATTAGGTCACATACATGAATTTGTATCAAAATGCCACATTAACAACAGTTCTAGCAAGTACGGGTTTATCTTTTGCACATTAGTTTTTAATCAAATGCTTAAATGAACTAAATACCTAAAGCGGCCCTGCAACGATGTGTCATGCATTCTGACTTCTTCACAATGTTAAACGTGCTGTCTTCTCATGTTTAACATGGTCAACTTATCAAAAAACGAGTTGGCTGTACTACGTAGGATTTCTGTGCTCGATACACTCCCCCAGCGATCGTACAGGTTTCTGCAAGATTTTTTCGAACATATAAAACTGTTTCGTAACAACGTTTGTTAGCCTTTATTGGACAATTCTCCTGGAAAAGCACGCGCCACCGCCACAGGAGAGCAGAAGAAGGAGCATGCGCAGACGTCACTTACACTTGTAAGCGCAGACGTCACTTTCACTTGTAAGCAGAAGAGAGAGAGAGAGAGAGAGAGAGCATACGTTCGCGAGGTTCAGGTGTTTTATTTGTTCAATGCATTTGGATGATGAATGTTATATAAACTGTGGATATAAAGCTGGATTTGGAGATCGTTTGAAACTGATATTTGGACCCGTCCCATCGTTAAAAGATGCCGGACATGAACCGCATGTGGTGAGTGAAACTGATGTCTATGTTTTGTTGACAATGGGTGCGCAAGTACTTTGGTTCTGCCTCCCCCTCCCCCCCCCACGCGCCGTATGTTTTCGTAAACAATTGTAAAGCTGTATCTATCTTTTATAAATGTGATCAAACTAAATACTCTTCGAAGATACGAAGTATGCAATACGACTCTATAGGTACACGAGATTAATATGAGATTGGCAGAAACCGTGTGTTACGCCCGCTTTAAATTAGGTCGATGGATATGGACAGTGTTCTCGTAAAAAAAGCTTTGAATACAATTAACAACTATATAAACCAATGTACAAATCTTTAAAAAATATCGTTGTCAAGCTATTCAGAAACGTTCTGCATTATAATAGAATGAGCCTATAATGTATATATAATTTTTAATATAAGAACTGGCTCATCCAGGCAGTCTGAATGATTCATCTTATAACAGGGTAAAAAACAAAATGTGTAAAGTAACATAGTGGAATAGTAATAACAGCAGATACAATTTTTGATCACTGGCAGTGCATCCAAAAAGGCATCGGCATGGCTCGTAATCGGTTAATCACAATCCATGCTCACCTAATGCATAAAGCGATAATTCATCCCAAAATTTTGTCATTATTCATCATCACTCTCTTGAAAATGTAAACTTGTAAGACTTTCTTCTGCAGAACACAAAAGAAAATATTTTTAAAGGTATTGGTAATGAACAACGGTGGTTCCCACTCATTTCTATAGTAAAGACACAAAACCAATGCAAATTAATGGGTACCGCCATTGTTCGAGATGAGACTTGAATTTGAGTCCATGAACTCATCATATACGTACAGTACCAAATTCAGAGAATTTCTGTCATGTAACCATAATCCAACATATGTCTTTCTAAAATTTCTTCTTAGTTGGGTCTCAAACCAATGATGTGAATCAACAGCCTTGGGTTATATAAGCCCTACTCTCGACCTGCTTACTGTCCCCGTTAGCTTGTTTTTTGTGCACACCTAGTCACGTGGGACAATTCTAGACAAAATGCTTAGTTGTGCTTTTCGGTCAGCTGTGGATTTTAACAGAAAGAAAATGGCAAAACGGCAGCATATTGTGATTTCAATTTGAATCAGTATCAAGATTGTTAGAACTTCATGCCACACGAACATAGTAGTAAGAACACAAAAAAGACAAAACAGACAGTAAAATCACAAAAAATTGGAAATTTATTGTTGTTCATGGTTGATTACTAAAACTACAGTACCTGAGTGGCAATACCTATAATTCAGTACAGTTATTCTATGTGGATAGTTTTAATTCCTCAGTAAAACAACGGTATCTAAAGAAAATGTGAAGTAAGGTGAGAGCAAATGAAAAAAGAGAATGGGTTAGTGAGCACATGAGAGAGAGGAGTGCACATATGGAACAGTTTGGATTTTGTAAAGGCATAATGGAAGTCGTATGTTTATGACGATGGATGCCAATTGGGTCAACACTGCTTGTGGAGAGTATGGGTAAATCCCCCACCCCTCATCTTTATCCACAGTTTTTGAAGAAATTTCTGGCCAAACACAGAGAAGTTGATTGAAGAGAAACAATGGACATAAAACAATGACTTAAAGGACACGGGGCTCAATATTTATGGAATCACTGAGAGCACTGGCTAACTGTACATTAAGCCTCAAAAAGTCAGATTCGTCCACCTGCCAAATCCAGTGGGCTTAGAACTCCATAGAACCCCCATTTTTACAAAATCATGTCATTGGACACAAGGAGTACAAAGTAACATAATGTGCATAATGTTACCAGTATTTACATGAATGCGCTGTGAGCATTTTTTGCATTTTGAATGGAAACTTTGTCTATCATAATATGGAGCAAGCAGTTAATTCAATTTTAATATCTTGCCTGCTCTAGTGGCCAGTAATAGTTGGTAAATGTGTCAAACAAAAGTACAAAGGCTTTATTCAACTATGCATTGTGCATATAGTGTGCATTTATAGGGTTAAACTTCACTGTTTGAAGAATTTGCCCTTAATACCTGTGTGATGTGTACTTTGACCAAAGTGATAACCTTAAAACCACAGTTATGATGCTTGAGTGTCTTGGTGATCAGCTGCCTTTGTGACTCTTTTATGCACTGTCAAATTAGTGATTGGAATATCTTCCTGGACAAAATCCAGCATTATTTAGAGAGATACAGAGCAGAGTATGACGGACAGCGCCATTCTGTCACAGTCACACTGGTGTTTACGTTCCATTTCTGGTCAAGTTTTAGTTTTACATCTATGATCTTTCTCATAGATCATAATCACAGAAATCCCCAAATAATGACTTAAGAATCCACATTTTTGACAGCAATCTTTTTTAGGACAGACTTGTCTTGATGATCCCTGTGATTTAGCAGCTGTTCTCACATTAAAACAAGAGATGAGGATTGGAAAACTATAGGTCAAATGGTTATGGGCCGTGCTTATCAACAAATAATTTTAAATCATTCATGCTGAACAGTTCAAAGAGTGTAAACGGTTTGAGCTTTCATCATCAGTCAGAGATTTGTAAACAATTTGTCGCACTGAAGGTGTTTTAAGGAGTTTTACTTATATATAAACATTTTCTCTCCTAAAAGTGGAATTTTTTCCCCCCTTAAAATGTTTCATGACCAGAAAGATGTTTTGAGGTCTTTTTTGGGGATTCGCAAGACGAGGGTGTTGCACCATGGGATATGGTCGACAAGCAAACCTACTATTATGATGTTGAGTCAGAAGAGCTCGACAGACATTTGGGGCAGATCTGTTTTAAACTGTGTGGTGACAAAATATAGTTCAGCTGGAAATTCTTTCAAATTGAAAGGCCTCATGGTACACCAAAAAGTATCTCATTTAATGCCAGGAATTAGAGATATTTTGGGCATTTGAAAAATGTCCGCTTCATTCAAAATTCAAATTTTATTTTCAGGGTGAATATCTATGTTCCTGGAGGTGCTTTAGGAAAGGCAAATAGTGTGCTTTTATATTACACCTTAAACGCAGCTTAATGTTGTGTGTCCGTGAGTGAAGCCTTTCAAACATCAACTTCTATCATTTGACTGATAACACTTAGTTTTAGACTTGGGCCTATTGTTTATTCAAGATATTTATTTAAGACTAAAGGTGTGAAATATTTAAGAAGTCCTCTTAACCACACTTTGGTTAAGAGTGGTTAAGCTAAATCAAGGAAACCTTAATTTGTACCCATGTCGAATTACACAACAGCCTCATCTGGAATCTACAAAAGGCAATTTGGGGTGATGACAATTGGTCTTTTCTTCACTGATTTAGGACCTGTGTGGAGCATCAACCTGTGACACACTGGGTATGGCAGACGTAGGCACCATGTGTGACCCCAAGAGAAGCTGCTCTGTGATTGAAGATGATGGGTTGCCATCAGCCTTCACTACTGCCCATGAGCTTGGTAAGTGTAAACATATGTACAGTACAGAGCATACATTCGGGTTCTGGAGGTAAAAACAGATTTTTAACATCAATATAGCATACAACATAAAGCTTTCAAGACAGACCTGTTATCATTTTATTTTGAGAAATCCCTTAAACTAAACCAATGCATCGTAATATCTGGGACTAGAGCCAATAGTTTCTGCTTACAAAATCCACTGGAAGAACTCCAGAATATTGTCTGAAAGATTAAGGATATTCAGTTTAAATGACCTCTTAAACATAATAATTTCTCAGACATTTCTTTAGGATTTTGTAGAACCGTTGAGGAAAGCTAAGCTTAACTGAAGTGGCTTAATTCCATGTGGGAAGCCTCAGAGGCGGTTTTGGTAAAGTTTCCCCTCAAGGCCAGGGAGGAAATGTGGGGAGCTTTTGGACGGATTGCAAAAGTTGTTCAATATAAATGTGGCCTGACTGCTGACAGGAAAATGTGACCAAAGCTATTGGAATTGTGAAATAAAAGGCTAAAATCCAAATTCACATTTGCATAAAATTTCAAGAGACGGTTCATTTACATTAGCATTCAGTGCTGGCACGCATCACATTTATTCTTTTCAACTGCTCTTCTCCTCTACAGGACATGTCTTCAATATGCCCCATGATAATGTTAAGGCATGTGAGGAGGTGTTCGGCAAGCTGGAGGACAATCATATGATGTCTCCCACTTTGATCCGAATCAATCGCACCAGTCCCTGGTCCCCGTGCAGTGCTGCCATTATCACAGATTTTTTGGACAGTGGACACGGTAAGTCAAAGGAAGCCACATGGGAACATCTGGGATGTGTGTATGCTCACAGTGACGGGTAGGCCTGTGTTTAGCATGTCGGTGTTGTTGCTTTCTGAAAGTGTCTTTTAAAAGAAATACGCATCCCAATGAAAGCTAGCAGCTTGTAACAATTCGGTGATCTAAATCTTTCTTGAAACAGTGCTTTGACTGACGTAACTGGGGCTGACGTAACAGGGACTGAAGTGTTTTTGTGGAGTTTTACAGTGAGGTCTTACAGTGAGGGTTTTGCATTTTGTGGAGTGAGACATATGTACAGTATATATACATTTTAATATGTGCATATACATAATCTATGGCAAATATTTAATGTCAACACTGCTTAGTTTTAGAAGTGAAAAGTTGGAGCACTTACATAAAGTAATGCTTTTTGCTAAAATGACTAAGAAAAGTGAAGTTAATTTTGAGAAAAGCTCTTGTATCATTTATTGCAGATGCAATTTGGTTTGAATAATATGTTATCTAATGCAATGAATTAGTCAGTGAATAAATAGTTGTAAGTGTCGTTTTAGTCTCCAAATACTTTTGGTGCCTTGTTTTTTTTATACAAAACTGTAAAGTTTAGTACATGTGTAGCATAATGCTCTATCATTACCTATCATCTCTGCAGGTGACTGTCTGCTGGATCAACCTCAGAAACCTTTAGCTCTGCCAGATGTGCTCCCGGGCGCATCATACAGTCTAGAGCGGCAGTGCGAGCTTGCGTTTGGAGCTGGTTCGAAGCCGTGCCCCTTCATGCAGGCACCGTGTCAGCGCTTATGGTGTACGGGGAAGACCCGTGGGCAGCTGGTGTGCCAGACAAGACACTTTCCATGGGCAGACGGGACCAGATGTGGGGACGGAAAGCTTTGTATGCGGGGCATTTGTATAGAGAAACAAGAAATGCCTAAAACTAAGGTAATGCATGTACTGTAGGTGAATACATTGGCGTTTAAGTGGTCACATGCACTGGTTACCCCCAAATATTAGTTATAAGCGGGTCATACTTTCACATGCACTGCGTTTCAGAAAAGGGAATTTAGCAAACCAATTTGTTAACACAGAGTCCACATTGCAATGTGATAAATATCATGTGACCACAATAAAGATTTGACACAAGGATGCCAACCTATTAAACGTACTTCTCTCGATCTTTTGCACTGGTTTATTTGCCTTGTTGCTTAGAAATTCTGCACATAAGTTAGGTAGATACATCTTTGTAGTGGTCACGTGGAGTTTAGATATAAAACAGAGTATAATGTGAAGGTCAAGGGAGTGACATAACTCTCTTTTTCTTTCTCCTAGGTGGATGGCAGATGGGGTAAATGGGGACCTTTCGGAACTTGTTCCAGATCTTGTGGAGGCGGTGTACAGCTGTCAAAACGAGAGTGTGTCAACCCTGCTCCAGTTAATGGTGGAAAATACTGCCAGGGAGTGAGAGTTAAATATCGGTCCTGCAATCTCACCCCATGCCCTGACACAGGTATTAAAACCCATTTAATAATGCTATACACTAACAACAGGTAGCAGTAATATAACGTCTGTGAGATATTGTTATATTTTTAGAAATATAGTTCTGATTTGTATTACATGTGTGACCATTTGTAATCATCTGCCTCACTTTTTTCTGTAGGCAAGAGCTATCGTGAGGAGCAGTGTGAAGATTATAATGGCTTCAGTCTGAACACTAACCGGCTCACCCCATCTGTGGTGTGGGTGCCCAAATATTCTGGCGTGTCCGCCAAAGATATGTGCAAGCTGATCTGCAGAGCAAATGGAACAGGCTACTTCTACATCCTCGCCCCAAAGGTGAGTGATACAAATGTTAATACGCGACTTCCACAAAACAGTTACAAAACTAATTTTAAAAACAAATGGTCAGACTAAAGAATGTGATGATAAAACATTATGCATCCATTTTTTGAGTTCAATCTAAATACAGAATAACACACACTGTTTTATATTATATAAAGTTTTCAGTCTCCGTCTCGGTTACCAAAATTTGAAACAAGCCTAAAACTTCACAGATGCAACGGTTACATCATGGCACCAGAAAACATCAGAGATATGTTTATAAGACTGCCATGCTGTTAAAATAACAAAACAATACCAGAGTAATCCAGAAAGTGCTGTTGTTCATTTGAAGGTGCACATCATCAAGCTGTCAACAGATAGGGAAGGGACAAAAATATCTTAATAGCAGACATACTAGACTCATACAGTATGTTTCGCTTTTGGCTGGACCTCCTGTGCACACATATTTTTATGGTTAAAATCAGACCTCATTGCAAAGCTGTGCTGAAACCAAGCAACTTATGTTGATGTACAGTACTTGCTGTATATGACTTATCATGTATATGTGTATCATCATTTAACGTCCATATTTACAATAGATTACAAATAAGAAACATGATTTGTTCAATCATAATCATTAGACATTATCCAATGTTTTTTTTTTCGTCAAAAATAATTATTTTGCCATGTTGTCACCATACAACAAGGTCATTACAGAGGTTAGCCATTCAAAAAGTCATTGCTCACGTAATGTATGCATGAGTTTTCATGGCATAGCTGCACATCAACCATTAACGGACACTACTGCATCATCCTATACACTGTCACCTCACATGTCCAAGTGAAAAATAATTTTCTGCATAATTTATGCATGCTAAATACTTTTCTGTGCTTTTCATAGGTTGTGGATGGAACACCTTGTTCTCCTGACTCCTCATCTGTCTGTGTGCAAGGCAAATGCATCAAGGCAGGTTGTGATGGAAAACTGGGCTCCAACAAGAAGTTTGACAAGTGTGGTATATGTGGAGGAGATAACAAGAACTGCAAGAAGGTGTCAGGCCTTTTCACTAAGCCCATGTGAGTGATCTTGGTGCACTATGCTGTACAACAACACCTACCTTTCCAATATAACCCAGACATATTTGAAAATCATGCAAATCTTTAAAATCACACACTGTATATCATTACAAGGCTGCTTTTGGTAATGATAAAACAGTTTGGTCAAACTTCAGTGAAGGGGGCAATTCTCCCTATTAGCAAACCATTAACTACGACTTTCCCCCCAAAAAACTCTTAATTTGTTGCTCATTAATATTTAATGAGATAGTTGTTAGGTTTAGGTTTGGGTAGCATTAGGGATGCAGAGTATAGTCATGGAGAATATGTGCTTTATAAGTACTAATAAACAGCCAATATGCCAATAATAGGCATGCTAATAACAACTACTTTATAGTGAGAAATAAGTGTTACCAATAGTTTATATTAGTAATATTTTTTGTCACATACTGGCCTATTTACACAATAAAGAAGAATCATTCTGAATCATTTTTCTGACCTTTCTTTTTTCAGCCATGGCTACAACTTTGTGGTCATGCTTCCTGTGGGAGCCGCTAACATCGACATCAGACAGCGTGGCTATAAGGGAATTCTGAGTGATGACAACTACCTTGCTGTGAAGAACAGCCAGAGCAAGTACCTGCTCAATGGAAACTATGTGGTTTCCGCCATGGAGAAAGACATTCTGGTAAAAGGCAGCTTGCTCCGCTACAGTGGAACCGTTGGTTCCTCTGAGACTGTTCAGGCGGTTAAGCCTCTGGGTGAGGCCCTGGTCATTGAGGTGTTGTCGGTGGGCCAGATGACACCTCCACGTATTCGCTATTCCTTCTTCCTGCCACGGGATAGCAAAGAAAACAAGGTACAAAAGAAGGAGGAAAGGGCAAGTGTGGAAAACAGCGTCCTTAGGGAAGAGGGAGAAAGAGATAAAGTTGGAAAAGAGCTAGACCTCCTCAAGGACAACATCTCACCACTTTACGTCAAAGAAAGCATAGCATCACCAGCAAAGTGGGTGGCTGGAGGGTGGGATGTGTGCTCTGTTACTTGTGGTAACGGACTCCAGAAGAGACTGATGCAATGTCTTAAAGGGGATGGTGGGCCTGGGCTTGACTGTGACCCTGACCAAAAGCCCAGAACCATTCGGGTATGCGGAGATCCTTGCCCCATGTGGGAGGTGGGCGACTGGTCCCCCTGCTCCAAGACCTGTGGGAAGGGCTTCAAACGGCGCTTGCTTCTTTGTTCAACAAGTACAGGAAAACTGCTGCCCAGGGAGCAATGCTCAGGCAAGAAGAAGCCGCAGGAGCTGGACTTCTGTTCACTAACTCCTTGTAAATAATCCTTACCTCCATAAATGGACCTTACATTGTGTCACATTAAATATTCAACCGAGGAATGATAAAAAAAAGAGGCTATATAGTTTATGCTTTCTGAACGAAGGAAAGATAAAACTGTAGCAAACACTTGCAAACGACTGCCTTGAACACGTTTGCAACGAGTTTTCTACCTCTAAATGTAGCCAAATTGTTGAATAAGTCTTCAAAATCATCCGGATGAGACCAAATTTATAAGCATGGCATTTACGTCAACAGGTGCTACTTAACTATGGCCAAAACAACATAAATATATGCATAATGTGATTTTGGAGTTTTACATGTTTTTAATGCTGTTCACAACAATCCCACGCTGCACAAATCCATTACTTTTGATTGAATTTTACACAAGTGTAAAGGTACTTTTTGTGGGTGAGCTATTGATGTTTGAAGTGACCTTCAATGAATGCTCGCAGTGGAGCCCAACCCAAACACTGATGTCCTCCATCTGGGTTAACAGAAACATTCCACAGGGTATATAATAAACTAGCTCGGAAAATGCCCATGTACTGCATGGAACTGGCTGCAACTCTTCAAAGCACAGAGAGCAGCAATGGCGACTTGGGAAAATTATCTGGGGAGTGATTAGTTATATTCAGAACCTCCACAGAGGTGAATATTTGTAAAATTGTGTAAATCGATTTTTATACATTTTGCTGTACTTCAAAATCAACTACATGCAAGCAGCTCTCTCCTTTCACATACATAAGGTTTAGGTGCAAGCGCAATCTCCGTATCAACACACAGACCTAAATATTAGCATTTTTTTGCAACTCACAAGTAGAGGGAGGAAGCAGGAAGCATGCTTTACATCTCGCAGTTAAATTAAGTCATCGGTCTAGTATTGTGATTGGAAGTTGTCTCAGACAAGCACAGCTATTTTCCATCATGCCCTTTCACACAATCCTACGATCAATCTTTACCACTGCAATATGATGTGCAGTAACTCAGAGGTGCCATTTTTACAAAGTGCAGACCAGAGAAATATTTTTGCCTTAAGAGATATATTAGCCCCTTAAAATGAAACGGCAAGAAGACAGTTTTGTGTATACAAGGTCTGCGTCTTATCATTATTTGTGTTAGCATGTATGCCTTTGCCTTTGATTTTTCACATGTCCATACATCTCCCCAAGTGCCCCTGTTATTTAGCTGAGCAGACCCAGTTTTTCTGGCCAGGATATGTCTTGCTGTCAGGCACGTTTTATACTGCCAAAAACATTCCCTTCTCGTCCAATTTAAAAAAAGGAGTCACCCTTTTGTGCTGTTGTTGTAATGCTGTTCACCAAAATGTCCTCCTTCACTTCTCTACCACTGAGCCAGAGGTGCAGCTGCTATAATCATGCCCTGTCTGGTACAGTTGCCATTTTAACTAAGTTATTTTTGCTATTATAATGAATTTACAAGAACTGGTGGCAGACGGTTATACAGTGTCCCGCCCTGCGCTTTAGTGGCGAGATTTTTTTCTTTGTAGACAGTCCCTGAAACACACAAAACATTTTCCATTTGTGATTGAGGTTCTTCAGAGTGACCATATCGTCCATCTAAAAGATGGTTTCTGTATTACTTTAATGCATATTTTTCTTTTGCGCTTTTGTACAGCAAAAGATTTCATTGTCCTGCATGGGCTTGTATACCATGTATACATCCATCTGGCTGTGCACAAGTCATGTAAATACCTATTATGTCTTGTTATACATAAATATATTTTTTTCTTATTAATGCTTTAAGGTATTTATTCCTAATAAAACATTTAGAATTATTCTGTTGTACAGTTTGCATCCTTTCTGTAGTTAATTGTTGATAATTGTTTCAAATTGGTTCTGTGGCCTTATCCAGACAACATGACCGTCTGCATGCAGGAATAAAAACACTGAAATATCTTTGAACTCCTGAGACAGGGATAGGAGAGAATAATGGAAAAAATAGGTAATATTTCAAGCAGCAGAATATAACAGCTGCATGCTCTTCGTTTCAGGCCTTTTATGGCAATCTGACCTCAATCATTGAGGAGTATATAACTTTGAGAATCGTGTCAGCACTGTGCATTGTGGGTAGTGGGACAGACTGGGGTTATTACATCAAGCAGAAAGCATTGTTACAGTATGTCAGTGGCCAAAACAGTGATTTTAAATGACCTAAATAAGACCAGCATGTGCTATAAAACAACTTGGAAAAATAATTATTTTTTTTATCTGTAGCGCAGTGTTTGCATTGGAGTGTTTCCCAGCTTGTTCTGGCGAGATTATACAAGATATTACAAGACATGCATTTAACCCATTGATAGCCTTGACTAAGTTGACTAAGCCTTCACAATTTACTGTCTCTAAGAACACTTAACAGAGGGATGGCAAGGCTGAAAAATACTGTTTTATTTACATATATGTTACTATAGGCACCCTCATAATCATCCATCTGCTTCCTGACCTTATAGACGGACAAGAAAAGGAAATACAGGTATGGGCTTGCCAAAACAACAGTATCCAAATATGCTGTCTGAAACCACTGACCCATAAACCTTTGAACTCATTCTTGCAGGATCTAATATTGGAGAGAGAGGAGAATGAGAAACATTTGGGAGAGGTTCTCTGTAAAACCAATGGTTGATACTGTAAATCATTTTTATTGGAAATTTGTTCTCCTATCAGTGGCCGTGACAAAAACCACAACCCAAATTATTTGGCAGAGATATACAAACTCAGGAGATTCTGCACTAGAACCACCAGATACAACAACAACTTTCCTACCATCAGACTTCCCAACACTGAAATGCAATCATTCATCTGACACTTTTTATCCAAAGTGACTTACAAATTAGGAAAAGCATTTTAACTTTTCCTACAGGAGCCAATGATATTAGCAGTGCCACAATAACACAATCTAGTAATGCAGTTCTAGTATTTAAAATAAGGCAGAAACTGTTTCTTCAGCCAATTCTGCTAAAAAATGCGAAAGCATTTGTTTTAGGGTGATGCACAGGCTTTTTATACTGTGTGGATGTTTTCATTTATTTCACAAATACCATGAAAATAAAATGTTAGTTTGTCTCAATATATTTTGCTTGTAAAACAGGTCCCATGTAGTGGTGATACATATTGCTTATCCAACCAAGTATAAAGAGTATGGGATTTCATTTAACTATGGGTCCTTATAGACACAAAATATAGCTCACTCCAAATTTACTGTAAAAACAATATTTAGTAGGCAACAGCAATTATCCTACTTGAGAGGTTTTGAGCTTTGCAGCATTATCAATGTTGAGAAGTCCATATTATCACTGTTCAAATGTGTGCTACAAACTTTTCCACATAACTGAACAAATAGGTAGACAGAAAAGTTTTGCTAATCATCAATGTCAGTGACAATTTGCATGAATTTTGAAGGTTAATGTAACGGTTTCCTTTTCCTCTGGATGATCAAGGATGAGCAATGCTTTTAGATGACATGGCTTTTACATAAATGACTGTAATTGGCTCTCTTGGATGTCAGACTGTCAGTGATCTCATGACTACTTTCTCCAGAAGTTAAAGCGGCTGTGCAACGGTGTTTCATGCATTCTGACTTCTTTACAGTGTTAACGTGCAGTCCTCTCATTCTTAACATGGTCAACTTGTCAGAAAACGAGTTTGCCATATTACGTAGTATTTCTGTGCTCGATATATAGTGATTTTGAACATATGAAACAGTTTTGTACCAACATTTCTTAGTCCCTTATTGGACAAATCTCACAGAAAAGCACGCTGCACGGCCACAAGGCAGCAAGGAGAGCAGGAGAAGGAGCATGCACAGACGTCACTTTCACTTGAAAGCAGGAGAGAGAGCATACGTTCGCGAAGTTCAGGTGTTTGTTTGTTCACTGCATTTGGGTGATGAATATTGTATAAACTGTGGATATAACGCTGGATTTGGAGATCGTTTGAAACTGATATATGGAGCCGAACCCTGCGCTAAAAGATGCCGTACATGCAGTGATTGTTGACAATGGGTGCGCACATGCTATGGTTCAGCCTACCCACACTCGCCGTATGTTTTCGGAAACAATCATAAAGTTTTATCTATCTTTTTTTAATGTGATCAAACTAAATACTCTTCGAAGATACGAAGTATGCAATACTACTCTATAGGTCCTCAAGATTAATATGAGATTGGCAGAATCCCAATCTACCAAATCTCTTGGCTGGTCAGTTTAAATGTCCTTTTAAAACATGGCCACTGACTAATTTGAAGGACAATTAAGAGCTCAGATTCTGCACTACTGACATCAGAACTATATTAAAATTACACATTTTATAACGTTTATGCTTTTTATTTCATAGCAATGTTATTCCTGATGTGAAATGTGTGATTGAGAAGTAATCTTGACAAACAGCTTTTCTCTTCAGGTATATAAAAGTTGGACTTGAATGCCTGCTACCTTCAGTATAGGAAAGAGTCTGTCAGATGAATTGTTATTATTAAGATGGTCACAAAAGTATTCCACCCTGATGATGGATGACATCATCTTCAGCCTCAGACATTGCTAATATAAAATCTACAAAAAAATTAAACAGAGTGACAATCAGAAAAGTATTGCAATGCAACAAATACAAGAGCAAGTGGCACAACGATGAAATGGAAAACAGCGAGTGAAAAAACAACATTAGAACGAAAACAGAAATCACCATGAAAACCATCTAACACGTTTAACACTAGACAAAGGACTGGAACAAACACTGGGCTATATATACACATGCTAATCAGGCTAGGCAAAACACAGGTGCTAACAATTACGACACCAAACAGGAAACCAGCACAAGCGACATGATAACACTTCAAAATAAAAGTCCAAAACCCAGGCAAAGTGACCCCTAATTACTGACTTAAATCTCAGATGGCATATGTGGATAAAATTGAGATTGTAACTGAGAGAAACCTAACGCATGTCTTATTTACCTTAACAAAAAAATTCCACTACAAAAAACGAAAACATCCCTTCTTTCCTCTACAAATTTTGGCTACCTGACCAACAATTAAAACAGATACGTTCCAGAAGATTTTTTACAGAGCGAAGGCAGATCAGGGTGAAACTTGAGAACTATGCAACTGGGAGATAAGAAATGGCAGAATTCCAGTAAGACAGGAACCAGGAAAAAAATGAGAGCTGACTGAAACACAAGAGGGGTGGCAGAAACTGGTGGCATGATGGGGGCATTGGGGGAGCTTGAGTATTCAGTTGGTGTTGGCACAAAGTCTGGTTTAAAAACAAGGTATTTTTCCTGAACAAGAGTTCAGTTTCAGAGATGACAAATGAATGTTTAGACTTGAAGGAGGGGAAGAAGAGTTTACGAGAGCGGACTCAGGGGGATGACAGCAGCTGTTGCCTTTGGCACAGACTTGGGGTCATTGGCAGATCTGTTTACTGGCTCAGGTCAGACACGGACTGAGATTCTGTAACATAATTCTGGGGCCGCCATGACTGGGTCAAATGCCCGTGCTGCCAGGGTTTTCTCCCTCTTCTACCTACACAGCTCAGCTGTCCTTGGCTTGCTCACCAGTGGGATTTGTAGAGCACTATTTTCTTTCTCCAAGCTCCTTGGAAATGATATGCAATGTAAAAAACCTTACACACTTGCATTTTTCAATACTTTACTCTTTAAGTCAGCTGATTATTGAACTATGAATCAATGTGTCCGTGTTTTAATCCTAGAATTTAAATTTCATCTAAATGTTTTATTTTTAATTCTTTATTTATAATTTCTTACAAAAAGAAAGAGAAACATTTTAATATTGGCAGTATTGTAAATATGTTTATCCTTAGCACAGTCCTACCGGAAATTTTGTAAATTCAGGTAGAATTTATATTCAACACTTTTCATGCTGCACTGAGATGATGAATACTAAGACTACATCAGAAGAGTACATTGGATGTAAAACTAGATAAAACAGCACCATACACCTAAAAGATTGATTTCAACTTGTCATCAGAGGACTTTTCACCACCGAACCCTTTTTGTGTTTTGTCATGAATTATTCCCCCAGTTGATCCAAACCGGAATAATTTTTTTTGTGCTGTTGAACAGATATTTGGAAAAACGTTAGAAACTGAAATTTCTAAGAAATCATTGACTACCACAGGGAGACGAAATTTAAAATGGTAGTCAAGGGTGCCCTAGTAGCGAACTAGAACCTAGTAGATTTCCAAGTCTAACGAGAGTAATTCAAGATCACATAGCAGTCGCAGTTCTGCGCAGCCTGTGCATGCTTCAAGAAGTCGAAAGTGAGCTTACTTCGGGGGACTTCAATTAGCATACTGCTGTCGGTGCAGTAAATTAATGGGAGAGATTAATTTTGAATGACAGTAAAACTGACCAATCATGTCATCTCTCTAAACAGGTTTTCTTTGTTTTTTTCTAACTTAAGACCTATCTGGGCGGTTGTTCACCAGCAGTCTCGTAAGCCGCAAGCATTCTTAGTGGAGGAAGCACCAGATGTTGGTTCGCCAGCCGCCATAAAACTTCAAAACAAGAAGAAGAAATGTGCAAAATGTCCTTCAAAATAACATGTGGATGATCTTCGTTATCAAGTCTTGGGAAAAAAGAGAAAAGCTGATAAGCGCTGTTCAAAACAACAGGAGAAAGACTTTGTTATCAAGTAATTTGATCATCAAATTGTAAGTTATATATGATTTAGTAGGCCATCATGCCTCATTTCATTCTGGTGGCAAATGTTCACATTTATGTTGCTTAGCTTTATTTGAGAGGTGTGATTTTGAGTGTGGTCAGTCTTAAATTGAATATATTGTGCATATCTGCTGTTATTCTGCTTAACAGTGAAATGTTATCAGCTAAATGGTACATTAACTATGGTCAGTTCCATATGTTTAGTTAACTGTAATGTTACCAGTTTAATATTAAGATTTATTATAATCATAGTTTATTCACCATTTATCTTTGCTGAGAGCGATCTCACGAGTTGTCTCTTTTTAAACAGGTATTGTGAACGTTAGTCTGTGTTGGTGTTATGATCACACTGGGAGGCAGTGTCTGTCATGTGTGGGCAACCAGTCCATTATTCAGTTGAAGAGTACATACGTGGGACACCGATCATAATGCATACAGTACGTGTAAAAATTATCATAAAACCAGTTTTTTTTTAACTAACACTATATTATTTAACAGTGTAAAACTAAGTTGACCTTTGGGCCCCAACTGATTTTATGAGTGACACATTGAGTTATACACTATTGCCCGCATACTCCATCTCTAATTAGATGAATATTATAATTATAAACAGGATACATGTTATGTGGCATCCAAATTATTAGCAAGGTTCATAAGGGAAAGAGAATTGGTAGAATCATAACAATCGTACACAAAGTGAATGTGAATGAGGTGTGACTTCAACTGGATCTCACCTGCTCCTCGAGTAAAGAGCCAAGCGCTGACGACATTTCGCAGAACTCTACAAACTAGAGCAAAACTTTTAAATTATACCATTTCACCAGAGAGGTGACTTCACATCAGAATAGAAATATCCTTTAGTCATCCAAACATATCCATAACATCTATGTCACTATGCACAGTGCTTCTGTGGTTAAAAAAAATGCATTTGTTTACGGGCTTGCTGAAAGAAAACTGAGCTAATACTCTTTTCTTCTCTATATGTTCATTTGAGCTCTGGGTTGCGGCTCATTCCTTGGCTTTCTTGGTTTGAGAGCAATTGGGTTCTGGCCATGTCGATTGGCCTGCCAGACCTCGGATTCTGGCTTCACTGCTCACCATGCAGTACATCTTAAGGAAAGTGTTCATAAGAGAGAGATGATGAAGTCATACCTCTGTGCTATAAATCCCTACAAGCAGAGCTCTCTGCAGGAGCGAGCTTCATTACAATCCGACACAGTTGGGGGATTCCTGCTTTCTCAATTTCTCTCAGATGGAAAGCTGGATTTTAAACACAATCATGCAGTTTTCATTTCAAGTCTCAGTTAAGCAGTTATGGCAACAACCAGCTAGACTTAATGAACTAAGGCTTGGGGACATGCACTAACAAAGCTAATAATTTCTTTACAAGGATTAGATGATTGATGAAGGTCTTGTGATTTTAAACAGAATTATAACATATTTAAATTATAACATATACCTCTAGACAATGAAAGAGTGAGACAGATTATATAAAATATGGAAAAAACTAGAAAAAGAGATAAAGGTGACAAACAAAATATGTCTGGTGTCCTTCTGAAACCTTGTATATCTTTATATTCCATGACTTATATTTATTTTACATCACAGTTTTTAGACACCCTTTGTGTTTGTCAGGGGGATTTGGAAATATCTTACTGTGGCAAGTGGAGCAACTACACCACCCTGGAAATGGGGACCCACAGGTACCAAAAGCACACAGATACGCAGGGGCTGAGACAGGTATCAAACAACGATTGAAGATTTCATAAAATTCCTTCAAATCACTTTCAATATAAAATTCAAAACTAGTCTTTAATATTGTAGTAGAGTAGGCGGGGCGAAACCGTGGTTCGAGTCCGGTGAGTAATTGTGAATGAGCGGCAGCTGTGCGCACACCGGGCTCAAATCACGTAGGAGATTGGGAGCATATAAAAGGAACGAGCGACCGGACCGTTGACGAGAGAGGACCGGGCCCGAACATGTTTTACGTTTGTAGTTATGTTCTTGTGTTTTGCATTTATGTTTTGTTAGCCGGCGGTTGACCGTGAGGGGCCGCCGGCTGTTATTATTTATATTAAAACTTTGCTTAATATTTGCCGGTTCCCGCCTCCTTCCTTCCATGTCTGAATCTTTCTACAAATATGTAGCAGTTAAAAGGGATACATCCACCATTAAACACCATATACCCTCACACAAACAGACACTTTCACCACTTCAGAATTGGGGAATTTGTCATGCCCATCCATTAACGTACTCGGTTACTTATGTAACCATGGTTCCCTGAGATACGGGAACGAGCAATGCATAGAAGGATGCTATGGGGAATACAAATTTTTCTCTGATGACTGAAGCTTTTACCAATAACGCAGTGAATACTGCGCTGCTATTGTTTGTGAAAAGTAAAATTTTAAACCAATGGCAGCGAAGCTGCACAGACCTATGGCGATGAAGCCCGCCTAATGAAAGTCCCTTAAGCAAAGAGGACCCAAGCTTGTAAGGTCGATAGATTGTGGACGGCGAGGCACAGCAGGCCGCCGCACAAATCTCCACTATAGATGCACCCCTAGACCAAGCCCAAGAAGAGGCAACACCTCTAGTAGAGTGGGCTCTAACTCCCGTGGGGCTTTGAAGGCCCAAGGAAGAATATGCTAGTGCGATAGAGTCAACTATCCATTTATACAGTCTCTGCTTCGTGACCGGAGTCACTTTGGTGTGGTCACCGAAGCAATCAAAGAGTAGTTTTGAGTGCCGGAAGGGGGCGGAAACTCTTGATGTAAACCTTTAGTGCTCTGACGGGGCAGAGCAGGTTTAGCTCCAGGTCCTGCTTTTAGGAGAGGAGCTTAGAAAGTGTAGCTACCTGTGCCCTGAACGGAGAGAGGTTGTTTTTTCCCAACCCTTTGGCGTGCAATAGGAGCGTGGGAAGCCACAATGGCTGCCACTTAGACCTTTAGCGTGGAAAGGGAACAACCCTTATCCAGCATCCCCGTAGGACTGGCAGAAAGTTGTGAAGGGCCAGCCATACTGCCTGCAAGTCTGAGAGCCGGCATGCCACTGCACAGAGCCCCCATCCTGTTTTGTAGGCACCTGTCGCAACTACCATTCATCTGCATATGTTGCCCAGGGGCACACCCTGTGGCGCAAGCCTGACTGTCATCCGGGTAGAGTCGAAGTTGGTCCTGAGCCCCAAGCAGTCTAAGTGGCTCAGAAGAAGGGACCTGTGGGACCGTAGCTCGTTCTCTGACTGTGCTAGAATGAACCAATCGTCGAGTTTAGAATGCAGATTCCCTTCTGTCTGAGAGGGGATATAGCCACGTCCATAAACTTTGTGACAGTGCGAGGAGCTAGGGACAGCTTGAATGGAAGGACAGTGTATTGATAAGCAGCCCCCTCGTAGGCGAATCTCAAGAATCGTTGTGCCGGGTGCTATCTTGATGTGGAAGTACGCATCTTTCAGTTCCAGGGAGAAGAACCAGTCCCCTGGGCATATTTGCAAGAGGATCTGTTTCAAAGTGGTTATTCTGAAACTCTCCTTCATGAGGGTGCGGTTCAGATGACTTACACGGAGGATGGGCCGGAGATTGTCATATTTTTTTTTGGGCACAAAGAGGTAGCGGCTGTTGAAGCCCGACTCATTCTGAGCTGCAGGAACCGTCTCTATGGCTTCTTTTCCCAGTAAATTCATTACCTCTGCGCGCAGGACGTGAGCGTCTGTGTCCTGCACTCGGGTGGGAAGCACCCTGTGAAAGGGCCTGCGAGCGAACTGGAGTGGTGTAAAGCCTTGTGCTATTATCCCCAGAACCCAATCCGATACCCTGGGTGTGGCCTGCCAGGCCTTGGCCCGTGTTGCAAGGGGTTGAATGTTTTGTGGAGGCAAACCGCCAGGTGGGGGTTTGATTCCCATGACAAGTGGAAAAGGAGGATTGCTCTTTTTCTGAAAAAGTTTTTTTGCTATAACAGCGGGTTGCTGTGCGGGCACTAGAAAGGGCCCAAAGTTCACAACAGAGCATAAAAACACAGTTTTTCCGGCACCCATAATTGAACGAGGTGCTTGGGCCTCAAAAAAAGCTCACTTGGAGGCAGGTCCATCCACAGCGGCCCTGATTCACTCCTCTTCCTCACCTGAGTGGTGCAGGGTCCCTGGCGTTAAGGAAAGAGTTTTTTCCGAGCGGGATCGCTGGCGGGTTTCTGCTTAAAGCTTCTGCCGAGTACACGGTTGTCGGCAGGAAGTGTTTCATGGCCTGCAAAGATTTCTGCACAGCCGTGAAGCGTTACGCGACGCTCTCCAACGCAGGTCCGAAGAGGCCTGTTGGAGAGATTGGAGCATCACGGAAGAGAACCTTGTCAACCTCCATCTCTGTGAGCGTCAGCCATAAATGTCGCTCGAGCACCAAGAGAGTGGCCATGGATCTGCCTATCGCCTGGGCCGTGGCCTTGGTGGTGTGTAGAGTGAGAGCGGTAGCTGACGATGGGCTTGACAGCGCCCCAGCAGGAACCACTCATGTAGGCTGACATGAGCGGGTTCTTCAAGAGAAGACGACTCCAAGCCCAGCTCCTCCACAGTCTTGGTGAGTCTCGAAAGAGTTTGGAGTCTATTCCCAGCTCCTCCACAGCCTCGGAGAGTCTCGAAAGAGTTCGGCGTCTATACCAGGCTCAGCCTCCCTGAGCTCCGCAGACAGCATGGGGGCGGGGTCAGAAACCGAGCCCGACAGCTGCTCCACGTCTGAAGCTGCTAACAACCTGCTGTTGTCTTCCGCCAAACGAGACCATATCACCGGCAGTGGACGAGGGACGCTGGTCAGGCTAGAAGTGAACTGGCTTTATAGCTGTGGAGAAGGCGAGGCATGCAGAGACAGTGTGAGCCCGCTCTTATCCGAGCGCTTAGATCCTCTACCCCACTGCTTTTTTCTCACAACCTTTTGCGAAGAAGAAAGCGGGGGGAGCACGAGGGGGTGGAAAGCAAAAGTAATCAGAGAGCGCAGAGAGGAGAGACTCAAGCTCTCGCAATGAGGGCATTCCGTCTCTTTAAGTGCATCTTCAGCGTGGAAAAACCCCAAGCACGAGACACACTCGCCGTAGCCATCAGTGACAGGTATAGGGCGGCATTTGTAACAATGGCATTTGTAAAAAAAAATATCTTCCAGAGTCGCTGGGTGGTGGTCTCAGGGCGGACAGAGAGACGGAGGCTCAAATGCGGAGAATAATGTTTTATTGAACACACAAAGATGACAAGGTAGCATAATACATAGTCCTGGGAAGCAGTCCACAGGGAGGGAAGCTCAACCCAAACTCCGAAGAGAGAATAATCCACTGAGCGGTGCGGGGAGGGAAACTCAACCCGAACTCTGGAGAGTGAAAATCAAACTATAGTGGGGTGCAGCGATACAGAGATCTAGCCCCATGAGAGCTTCCCAGGAGGACTTTGAATCTTTAATCCAGGATTCGGGATGCCAGCAGGAACCAACAAGCCAGAGAGGTGAGGTGGAAATACATGCTATGGAACTGAGTGCTAAATACAGGATAAAACAACCTGACGTGTAATAAGAATAAGAAGCTAGGCAAGGCTATGACACAGACTATGACTAGGACTTTGAGAAACCTATAAACTAGGAACCTGGTCAATGCATGTGTAAATGTAACGGACTGACACAAGACAGAGGGATGAAAGGGATTGAATAGAGAAAATCTAACGAGGGGAAAGGAGCTGCAGGTGAAAGGTTATAGGTAACCAGGGGCGCTAAATAATAGGGAAATAGCTACAGGTGACAGCCTAAAACAGTGATGTAACACAAAATAGGTACGATAACATACAGTAGCAGTGACAAACGCGTAACTCGTTCCCACTGTAATTATCCCACTTCAAGTCCTCAGGTCAATAGATGTTCGACACTATTAGTTATAAATTCGTCACCATCCGGCAGAAATGTGCTACTGTTCTAATCATCAAGAGGGTCCTTGTTCCCCGAAATGAGATGGTCAATCAACTGGATTAGTGTTACACACGAAGCTGGAACAAATAGCCCAGGTGAAAAGGAAATATATGTAAATTGAGCTTTTTTGGACATACTTATTATATTTAAATTATTCTCTAATAAGTACACATTAAAGGTATTATTTTTGGGACAACTTTGAGTATATTAAGTATACTTAAAGTTAGGTTAAATATCAATTTTAAGATAGTCACAATATATTTAATATATTGAAATTGTGTTAAATTGGACCCATTTTGAACACATTTCGTGCAATTTAACTGCATTACTTTAAATTATAATATAGTACACTTTATTGCTGTACTAGAACTATAATGAAAATATAATTTCAGTTGATCATTATCGTGCTACCACTATATTTTAAATATATTTATAGCTCCTTGATAATGTATTTGCAGATCACGAAATGGGTACTATTTATATACTAAAAAGGTATTACACAAATGGTTACTACAAAACTTTAATGTTATTTTTACATCAGGCATACATTAAAAACTACACCAGCATATGAAAACTCCACAATGAAGTGAACCTAAATCAATCAAAGTGTTTAAAAAAGTTTAAGTTTAAATGTTTATGTGAAAAGTACCCTGCCATCAATTACCGTATTATAAATGACAAATCTTTTTTGGCATATTGTAAGTTGTGGTCAGTCCCTATTGTCTTGTGAAGAGAGCAAAAAAGTAATGATGAACAAGAAGCACACATAACAATAAGAACTGTGACCTTGTGAGGGTCCAATTGGTCTTGTTTCCTGATTTTCCAGTAAGAGTACATCTTGCCAGTTTATCTTTTCCAAAAATTAGAGTTGCCAAATCTTGTGCAAAAAGAGAAACCCGTGACTTATTCAGTCTGTCATACATCCTCTTGGGGACTTTCACATCCATCTTTTAATGGACTCTAAGACATCTTTTAATGGACTCTAAGACATCTTTGAGAGATGATACTATCCCAGGAAACTCTACAAGATCAAAAAGTATGTTTCAGATTGAGTTCACCTGATTGACAAAAAAAACTGTAAATTCTTTTTTTTATTTAAATCTCAAATCATTAAATAAAAACATCATATTAACATTTCAATTAACTAATAATTTACCTTTTAAAGATTTGACAACATCACCATCAAGCTTGAAATTGTTCTGCGGAGGTGTGCTCTGCAAAAGACTGTTCTCAAATTCCTTGCTTCCATTATCGCCATCTTGTTCGTTGTCACTGTCCACTGAAGCCTGTGTGTTAAATTTGACACAAGGTTAGAAGAGGCTCGACAAACACCTACAGTAAGTTTGTGATGTTGTACTCACTTAAGTATGTTAAGATTTGAAATGTTATGTTAATAGTTGCATAATTACAATTTATATTTTTAATTATTGTGTTTACTGGGACGCCAGGGCTTCATGCAAAATCTAAACGATTCAACTGTTCGGCAGAGATTTAGGGAGAAGATGAAACACACAAATAGCATGCAAAAAGCAAAAAGAAGGGTTACTATCCCAAACTCACTGCAGCTCCCATAAAAATGTTTTACATAGTTGTGACCCTGCCTGTAAAAAGTCATTGTGGGTGATGTGCTTTTTTTACATAAAATCATCCCACACAATGTAAAGAACATTATGTAAAAAGTAAAGCTGTGTAAACAAATTACATCATAGTTAAATTAATAGCTGAAATCAAACTTTGATGCTTATCACCCAATTAAGATTTTTTTACTTTAGCCTGGATTTCACAGGGACACATTTAAACATTTGATTCTTGTCTTATTAAAGGAAAACTAAAACATGCTTTATAAATCTCCTTTGCAGACAAAGTAGAAAAACTGAGGTGAAGGAAGCCAAAAAGTAATGCGGCTTTTACAAAGGACACAGAATGCGCTACACTCGCCGCTAGGTTCAGCATAGCCCTTCAATTTGCGCTGCGCTGGCCGGAGCAAAGTATGCAGAGTTTTAAAACAGCGGGAATTCTACACGGTTTCTATAGCAAAAGAGCTTTATTTCAAAGTAGTGGAGGAGGCTACACGAGAATCGCACACGCATTTTCTACCTAAAACAAGCTACCTGACTTAAAACACACCTGACATGCCAACTTGAATTGACATATGTCATCAAATCACCCTTGCACGGAGATAGCAATTGAAATGAATGGATGTCATAGCTAGGGATGAGTCACGAATTTCGAATATTCGAATAGTATATTTAACTCTAGAATTTCGAATAGTGTGTGCGATTTTAAAAAACTCGCTGTGTTTTTACGTGTAACGCGTTCATGTAACCAAAGGGTGGCGCTGCCAATAACGACGCACCTAAAACCTAAAGGCTGTCAATCAAGAGACAATAGAGGAAAACATTTTCCCAGAAGAATTGGTAACGAAGTAACGCACACTGTAGACCAAATGCATTCTGTGTGGGATCCCTCAATAAAATGAATGAGAATAAAGTGCAGTGCAAACTCCGGAATGCAAAGCTGACTTATCATGGATCAACAACTACGATGCACAGTCATTTGAGGGCGAAACACCCAGCAGGTCCATCCACAGGTTAGCAATCAGTTACTAGTTTTATGGTCAGAACAACCAATTTGGATGCCTGGGTATGCTTCCGATTGGCTTTGTCGGAGGAGAGGGTTTTAAAAATCTTATGGAGTTTGTACAGTTGAGTTTACTGTTCCGTCTAGAAAAACGATCACTGCCAGACTGCTGAAACTTTTTCAGGACAATAGAAACTGAAGCCTTTTGAGCTGTCAATTCATGAAATCGCTTCGAACTGTTAATAAATTACGTCATTCGGTTAATATGTTTTAACGCGTGTTAAGTCTGGTCTAAAATCTTTATGGCTTTAATATATTTTCTTTGATCAGTCGCACTGTTTTTTAGTTGGTATAAATGCGCATGCTCATATTTTACAAGGAAATGTCCTAGTATTATGAGAAGGTTGATTCTGATCGACGTACTGTTAATAAGTGCCGTTATTCGGTTGTTAATATATGTTTCAGCACGTTATATTAATGTATTGCTTGATGTAAGATTGCCTATTCCATAATACATAATGCAGTGTGCCGTCATGCGGATTTAAAGCGTAAATGTTCTTTCTCTCTCCGTCTGTGTGTGTGTGTGTAATACTGTAAATGCGTCCATGTGGGGGAGGGGTGCGAATTTCGAATAATTTTCGAACAGTTCTCATAGATCTTCGAATATTATTTTTGCTTTAAATGCCCATCCCTAGTCATAGCACAGTGCATTCCGCGACCTGTGTGAAAGCCGCATTACCTTGATACTTCACTTCAAAATAGATCAGAGTGAAAATAAATCTTTGAAATAATTTGATATGAAATTAAAACATTGCTTACTCTTTTCCTTGATCTTCTCTGCTCGTTCTTTTCAAACATAACAATGTCTGTGTTATCTGAATCATCGGACATTGGAGTGGAGGTTACGGGTACTCCTTTCTTTCTTTGCAAGTTCTGAAGGTCTCTTTTAAGTTTGTCTCCCATTGCAACATTGGCTGCACCTTGAGAAGTACTTGCAATCTAAAAATAATACATTCTTATGTTACATTTCACCAACAAAAATAACATTAATGAAGAAACTGAAAAAGGATCAGGCCATTCATTATTGTACAAAAATACAATAATTATGACAGTTAGGACAATCCAAAACCTTTAAGGCCTAAGCTGTTTTTTCCCTTGCTGTGAGGTTGTCTTCCAGATGTCTTCTCCTCTCTTAAAAGCATCTCTCTTCACAATTAAGTCTTTGTAAACATCTGTCATTAAAAACAAAAGTTAAATAACAAAATTATAATATAAGAACATTTTAAACTGAGAAATAGATCACGTCCATGCACACACATCCAACAAGCCCAGGTCGAGGCGAATCGACTGCGCCAGCATCCTGAGTATATCTGAATACTTTAAAATATTGGCAATAAATAAATACTTTTCCCCTACAATAACTATACTAATCAAATAGTATATTATTGTAACAAGGCCTAAGGCCGATTAATAAGCAAGCAGTATTTTTCATGCAAACAGTGGACAACGTTTTATAGCGGTTATATCAAACAGAAAAACTCACTTTCTAGAGGAAGCATCAACAATCGGTGCCTAAATTTACTAGACCTAATGCTTGCAAGTTGGTATTGTGTCAGTAATCCGTGCAGTAATACGTGCTAACATTGAGCTAAAAGCTAACATACGTTGAAATGATGTTTGCGTGGGAAAATACTTTCTAAACCCAAAGTGATATTAAAGCTAGTTAAACTAATCGATAAAACGAATCAGCTTACCACTAAGAAGTAGAATTTTCGCTGCCAGTGTCTTGGTCTGTCCATGTCTGCTGCGACTTGACAGGCGCACCTCTACATAGCCCTCTTCGCTTCGAAGTTACTCGCGAGAACCGACCACGTACTCCGATAGTCTGTGCTCTCCTAAAATTATATCGGTGCTGTCCACTTTCACGATATAAGAGTCAGGGAAATAAAACAAAGCATACTTTGGAAACGACATGACTCCGGCTGATATTTCCTTTCCGTTGCTCGCCCAGCCGGAATGACCGCTAAAAATCGTAAGTTTTCAATTGGCTGTCTCTGATTGCACAGTTAGTGTTAATACGATTTGAAATGCTTTACTCTTATTGGTCAAACTGAATGCACTGCGAAATTGCATTCACTGCAAAAGTAGCATAAACTACCATTGAAAATATTAATAATTGCTACTTCCGTCGCCGTAACATCAGTTGGAATGCCTCTGGCGCTGAAGTGACAAGAATGAAGTTACTTGTCTATAGTGCATTTCATAAAAGTGTAATTAAGCATATATTTATTACCAACGTACTTCTGGTACACTTTTTATGAATACATTGAAATTATGCTTGTGTATAGTGCATTTTATAAAAGTGTAATTAAGCATATATTTATAACCAGAGTACTTCAAGTAAATTTTTTTTTGATTACATTAAAAGTATGCTTGTGTATAGTCCATTTCTTTAAATTGTAATTAAGCATATAATTATTACCAGAGTACTTCAAGTACACATTTTACAAATGTATTCAAATACAATTCAGGATATTAATTCTCAAATCTGAGGCCATGGTTCTCAGTCGGAAAAGGGTGGCTTGCTCACTTCAGGTAGGTGGAGAGTTCCTGCCTCAAGTGGAGGAGTTCAAGTATCTGGGGGTCTTGTTCACGAGTGAGGGAAGGATGGAACGGGAGATTGACAGACGGATCGGTGCAGCTTCTGCAGTAATGCGGTCGCTGTACCGGTCTGTTGTGGTGAAGAAGGAGCTGAGCCGCAAGGCGAAGCTCTCGATTTACCGGTCAATCTACGTTCCCACTCTCACCTATGGTCATGAGCTGTGGGTCATGACCGAGAGGACAAGATCCCGGATACAGGCGGCCGAAATGAACTTTCTCCGCAGGGTGGCTGGGCGATCCCTTAGAGATAGGGTGACAAGCTCGGTCACTCGGGAGGAGCTCAGAGTAGATCCGCTGCTCCTCCACATCGAGAGGGGCCAGCTGAGGTGGCTCGGGCATCTTTTCCATATGCCCCCTGGACGCCTTCCCGGGAAGGTGTTCCGGGCATGTCCCACCGGGAGGAGACCCCGGGGAAGACCTAGGACACGCTGGAGGGACTATGTCTCCCGGCTGGCCTGGGAACGCCTCGGTGTCCCCCCGGAAGAGCTGGAGGAAGTGTCTAGGGAGAGGTAAGTCTGGGCATCCCTGCTTAGACTGCTGTCCCCGCGAGCCGGCCCCGGATAAGCGGTAGAAAATGGATGGATGGATATATGAATTGCCCTTCGAATAAGCATGTTGAAAATACAAATACATTATAAACGTACTACTTGAAATTTAAGTATAATTATAATACAATTAATTCTACTTATTTTTCACCTGGGAGGCCATCCGGTAAACGACAGATGAGTGGTCGAAAAGATCAGTGTAGAGATACGAAAGCATCCGACCCATCCAGAAGCACTCCTGTTCAGGAATCCATTATCACATGCAGGTAATAGTAGTTTATATTGCTCAAACGAGAGATTGAGTCACCCAAACAGCACTAAAGCCTGCTGCAATTCCTCCAGGCCCAAACCGTCAGATATGAAAACACAGTGTTTAATAATGTAAAAAGAGCAGTGTTGTTTCCATTTCCTGGAAAACAGCAAATTTGGACTTCCGAGGTTTCAAAAGGACAGCGATGACATGCTATGTATTCAGACAATAAAGCGTTTGTTCAGGTGAGAAATATTCCACATAAATTGTATAACTGCAGGAGCTGTAGCATTTCAGAAGGGGGTTGAGGATCAAATCCATTAGTAAACAAAAACGATCTAGAGCTTTTATGCGTCAACTCCCATTTGACACTAAAACAAATGACTGTTTGAGAAAATATACATGTGGAAAAAAGACATCCTGAAGAGATTTCATATTTCAGCTTTTTGGCGTGTGAAAACCTTAAACCGTCATGAACCACCCCACCCCTCACCCCGATTTTGATGTGCTATGGAAACATAAAACAGAGGGGCAGGCTATCCACAACCATTAATTAAGTACAGAGATGCTGACACAGGCGATCATGGAGGTCTCAGTCAATGAACTCACTGGGCCTCTTCAGTATTTACCCAGAGTTTCTTGGCTCAAGAATTTATTTGTTCCAGACATTTTACATGCAACTAGTCGCTTCTTATATGGGAGAGTTCTCTGGCTTTTGCAAGATCAACCAAAGAGCAAACGCCAACAGCATCACTTGTTAACTCATCCTTCATCACATGAGAGGCTGCCCTGTGCTGTGAATAAATCTTTATCAGTTCTATCGGGTTGGAACACGTCCTCACATCAGACCTTATGGTGAGGTAAACTCTAAACTGATTCAAATAAACAAGCAATAAACAGATCCATGTGTCTCCTTAAGATGGGCCAATGGAACGATAAATGACTTTCTTATTGAACCATAACACTGACTCATCAAAGGCTGGACGAGACCAAATATTCACCCCAAACAATGAACAACTACATTTCCAATCTATTACAGAGAACTCAACAGGAGTTACAAATGTAATCTTTTCTCTGTTGTTGTGGTCACGATGTCCGGTAGCATGACTGACAACATGGCTAAACATTAGCATCCGTATCCTTTTAGACATTTTAGATTTAAGCTCAAGTGATCTGTTATATATGGTCTTTGTTAGCAGTATCTGATATTTGTTGTATTTTTTAGAAACTATCAGGAGAAATTGTTATTAATTATGACACATTTTACTGACACATGCATGTCTATTTTAATCAAAGTTTATATTTTAGATGACATACATACCACCATCCAACAAGTGTGTTTCAAAAAATTCAGGCTTCTATTCCTGTTTTTATTATTTTATGAAATGTTGGGCATCATCCCACAAAACCACTGCACCTGTTGTCCAGTCCATGCCCATTTCAGATGATCTCACCAAACTTTAATTGACTTGACAAGACTTTGGCAGTCTATATGTGGACTGGAGGTGCAGAAAAGAATTTTCTGAATTTTTTCTTGAATCCCAAGTGAAAAAAGCAATTTGCATGAAATTCACGTGTTAACTTTATCCATTTACCGTTTGATTTTTAAAGTACATCCTATTTGAGCTGTATATTAAAAAACTCACTTGAAACGGCAATGGGAAATATACTTAACAAAAAGGATAAAAAAACCTCCCCTCTAAAAGCTGAGAGAACAAATCAAATTAAGATCCCACCCTTCTGCGTTTAACCTTGAAAAACACTTTTCTCACACCATCCACAGCAAACCAGATTTAAACCCAAGTGACCTCTTTCAAGCCACCCCACCCTTCACTGTAACCATTAAAAGCCCTTAATTTTACAGCTTTTCCTCCAACCATAGCTCTCCCAAAAATGCTAACAGACATAGGGGCAAAGCACCCCACCAAATCACAGCGAACACAATAAATATTTTTCATGCATGGTGATGAAAGAAAGCGGAACTTGTTTTTTCATTATTGCCATCCACTGCAAAGGAATCAGCTACAGCCCTTATAACTTCAACACAAGATGCAGCATTCAGAAATTGTACTTTTAGAATTTTCAGTTCTGAATAGCAATGCAAATTCTATTTTAATATCTAGGAATCAAAACTCAAAACTTGTTATTAAAACGTATTTCTGAATTTCCATAAAATATTTAATTAAATTGACTGTTTGCGCAACTTTGTCCCCTAGTTCACCCCGAAATGAAAATTCTGTCATCATTTACTCAACCTCATGTAATTTCACACTTGTATTAATTACTTTATTATTTCATTTTTGGATGAATTATCCCTTCAAAGAAGGGATAGTCTTTCCCTGGGAAAGACTGGGAAGTTCAAAGCCCAAAATCTGTTCTGCAGAATAAATTCACAAAATAAAACAGCAATATTCAAACATTAATTTTACAATGTGGAACAGCTAAGAAGCCCCTTGGGGATTTGGGAAAAATATTGGAGAAACAGTTTTATTTAAACATCGGAGCCCAATCACACTCTCTCTGTTTTAAACCTCTGATTACTGACTGCCATTGGTAAATGATTACTCTTGTGAACCTGAGTGCCCTGCTACCTACTTTAAAGTTTGTTGTACACTAAAATTAAAACGGCCATTCTTTGGATGAACATAAAGAGTTCATTTTAGGTCAATGAAAGTAGTATACTGTATATTTACAGACAGATGTCTTTTTGTTTCATTGAAGAAATGTTGTCCAGGTTGGATATTTAATGAGAGAAAGATTACTTGGATTAATAAGTAAACTTTGAGTTTATGCCCTACACCCTATTGCAATCATTAGATGACCATGAATTTCTATTATGTCTATTAAAATATTATATATTCATGAACAGATGGTTTTTTGTTAAATTGCAGAAATATAAATTGTTCAAGTTGTACATGTAAGAGTATAGGTACGAATAAGTAATATTTGAGTTTTCATCCAACAGACATGATTAAATAAAGCTATATCAATGCAATTACTACAAATGTGCCATTTAATTAAATTAAATTCAACTGTTATGTTGGGGAATATAAATGTTCCAGGCTGTACATGTAACGAGAGTAAATTTATTTGGATTAATAAATCAAATTTGAGTTTGTGCTCTAACCCCGCCTACCTGGCAGTGACAGGGTTAATGCTGACACACAGAAACAGAATGGACGGAGGGGTTTTCAGTGAGCTAGGACAAAATGTTGGATTTAATCTGAGAAACAAGGTCTGTATCAATGTTTTTATAATAAAATATTTTCTTGGCTCCTAGAAAATTCAAACATCTGCAAAATTGGACAGTTCACGTGATATTAACTGTAATTAAACGCAATGCGTGCTGCGTTAGCTTTTAAATGCTAGTCTGTAATGCCTATCCTGGATCACTTGGATCAAGTTTATACTACTATTTATCTTCATTTTTAATAACTTGAACGACCCATTTGTTTTGAATTCAACCTATGTTGTATGTTCTTCTCATGTATTCTTCATGTTTTAACAGGTTGGCACCAAATGGTCGAATACTTAAATTTAGTCAATGTTTGTAAAATATACTTTAAAATATTTGTTTTACCATTTATTGTACTCTAATAAAAAATCTTTGAAACCAAAGTATTGTTATTCAAGATTAGTTCAAGATTAAATTAATGTGAAAAAATACTTTGGTTCAATGTAAAATGCTCAGTGTATTATGTTTGACTTATGGAAAACACATTAGTTGAATATAAAACAGATATATTTGATTTTAAAAAAATTGACAGTTGGACAATGTAATGTAGTGAAGTTTGAGTCAATCACATTGGTCACTATAGAAAACTATCTGAAACAAGTTGGAGAGCTGGGGGAGTGTATCAAGTACAGAAATACTACATCATACATCCAACTCGTTTTTTAACAACTTTACCATGTTAAGCATGAGAAGCCAGCAAGTTTAACATTGTATACAGTAGAAGTCAGAATGCATGAGATAGCATACCGATCTTTAAAGCTTATTAGCTTATATCTCTGAAAGTGGCATCCTGTATGGTAAACAAATTATGAAACATTGTAAATTCTACGGATTTTTTTCAAAGTCCCTTTCGAGGTATCTCACATTTGGCCATTTTTGCAACACTTTTGGGCAGCTGCATGACCAAGTCCTACCTACTGTACAGTAGGCATGTAGTTATGAATAAAGGACTTAAAACTAGCTCAGCCAAGGCAAATTGTCAAAAGGTTTGTGACTAATCAAAATAAGTGGCTGCTGACAACATTCTAGCTGTGTAATTTAGTGGTTTATGGCTCTGAAACTTGTTTTCTGATTTACAGAATTTTCCTTGCTTTGAGTTTAACAGCTCCTCAGAAGCTCCAGCCCACATAACACGGTGCTGGTTTGTAAAATATCCCACATTAACCAGCATCTTGGTTTGTGATATCCCAGAAATCTTATTTCCATTAGGCATCTGAGGGAGTGAGATTTGTTTTGAGGTAAGCATGCTCAAGATCCATTGCTGATCCTGCTCCAATTTCTCTTCTCTGTATGTTCCTGTCCTCTGTCATTTAAAACACATAGTTTAAGTTCATTTGCTTGTATTTAAACAAACAGGTCGGAAGTACCTGCACTTTCAAATATCTCTCATCATCACTTCTATATCCTACATCAGACTCCTGCAACAGGGTCTCGATGTCTCTCTTCCAGAAGCACTGATGCAGGTGCACAGTTTGCCATATCAAAACGTAGCCCCAGTGTCTTTCAGTCTCTACCCACCCCAGAAACAGTCAAACCAGATGTTATCACTACTGGCTAAATGAGAATTTAACTGTTCTCTGTTAAGAGTATGTGCAATAAGAAAAGATGTATTCACATCCTAGAATACTGAACATCAAGACTAGAAAGAAACATTGCATTATAACTTACATGAGTGTAGGGACTTGATTCTTAAAAACTTCAAACAGGAATGCTAAAAACATACTAACAAGCACAGCCAGTTCTAGCATCCAGAGCCCAAGACAATTATTGCCAGTATTGAAAAGGCCCAAACCTCTGCTGTTCCATTCTGAACTGGAAATATATAGAGACAAAGAACGGGTTCAAAAGTACTACACAATTACACAAGCTTTTAAATTAATAGGAGGAAAATACAGTTTCATTCCAGCAATAAATTTTGATGTTCTAGCACAATGTTGTTCGGAGTAAAAATCCCCTTTGGGTTTTTTGGCAAATACGCTTGGAACCGCACACCATACTATTTCATTTACTTAAGGAAATAGATAGGGAAGCAAGGTTTGAACATGCCAATCTCCTAGCCTTGAGACAGATATAACTAAGTTTCAGTGAATTACAGTTCATTTTCAAGGCAATTTAGAGGGTCGTGGTTGCATGTTTGTCTGACATTGAAGCCTTTATCTTATATTAACATTTACATTTAACAAGCATTTTTTTTGATTATCTAACGTAAAATAGAGTAAATGTATGAACTAAATAATGGAAAAGTTTAAATACTGTATGTGCATACCAACTTGGAATATACCACACTAGCCGGGTCTGTCTTACCAGGGCCCATAGTCATGAAAAATCTTAGCGCAAACAGTTGCTCCATGTGACGAAATTCTAAAAAAAAACCTTTAAATTACAGAAGATATCCTAGTAATAGAAAAAAGTTATTTATTAAGCATCTTAGCCCATAAAAGAGCTCTCAAGGTCCAAAATTGTTAGGAGTAGCGAGGAGGACTTTTAAGATACTTAAGAGTTTCCTTAGCAGCAGAGAAAATGGACGAAACATGAAAAGTGAGAAGAAATGTGTTGCAATGCATGACAATTTCCATATTACTTTTAAGGTTTACATATTTTTTATTTTTATTGTTTCTTGTGTGTCTTCAACTTTAGTTTGTCTTTGTTTTTCTTTAGTTGTACAGCTGCTTTGATGCAATGCAAAAGCGTTATAAAATCTAATTAAATTAAATTAAATTGAATGACAGTGCGTCAATAAGACACAACACATTAGATCATGCAGGGTTCATGTTCTATTAGAGACATGCTAATATCTCCAAGACAGCGCAGAAATGCCATAGTGCCAGAAATAGAAGTAATCACAACATTAAGATATTTAGCAACTGGAGAAATGCAGCTAAGCAGCTGAGGTGATTTGGTTCCATCACAACCTTCTATAGTAATCACACAAACAGTTACAGCACTAACAGAAAACTTATTGTGTGACTGTTCATATTCTATCAAATACAATGATATTAACAGCATGGTAAATAAAAAATAAAGAATATATATATATATATATATATATATATATATAAAATATAAATTATTCTGTTTGTAGACTTTGAATTAAATGGATAGTTCATCCAAAAATGAAAAATCAGTTATTATTTACTCACCCTAAGGTTGTTTCAAACCTGTATCATTTTTTTGTTCCAATGAACACAGAGAAATATATTTGGAAGAATATTAGCAATTTTCAGATCTGGGACTGAAATTTATATGTATGTAAAATAATAAAAATTAAATGGTCACTGAAAAATAAATCAGAATTTATTTCCAGGACAGAGCTTCATAAAGCATTTAAAGCACACACAAAAAAATATCAAATTATATTACAGGTCATGTTATGGCAGCTCAACCAATAGGATGAAACAGAAATAAATTGGCACAGCTCTACAATGCATAACAATACGTATTATATATATATATATTTAAATATGTATATATACATATATATATATTTCTGTGGTTATGTGCATGTACTGGGTCAACTCTATTCTACTTCTTTAACAACTAATAATTCATGCAGAGGGCCAGAATACTGACACATATGTTTCTACTTGTGCTGAAGATGCAAAACATGATTAAACACCAAATTAGGAAAATCCCTGTTGACTGTAAAAAGCCTACTTATACAAAGGATAAATGGCCTGATTATTCCTTTGCATCCAGATTCAAACCCATCAGTGCTTAAAAGCAACATGAGAATACACATTCTTTAGCATTTAGCAGTTGATCAGGCATTTTTCATCATTTAATATGAGACATTTAATATGTTCTAGGGAAGGAAATCACTTCACTCAAAAAAGTCCTGGACAACTCAAGAGAAGCTGTGATGGAGCTGCTAAAGAGAATCCTCTCCGTTGATCTCTTCTCGAACTTACTGGAGCATGAAGTGCCTCGCTGCACCTGCTAAAGTCATTAATAACCTGTAGATTAGTTCCACATGTAAAAATGCTCCGGTGCACAATGTCAGGTTCCATAAAGCAGAACGCCGGGCAAGAAACCATGTGAGAAAGTGAAGTCATATTTAAAGGCTTTGGATTATGGTGCATTTGAAAGCACGAAAGGTATGGCCCATTTTAAAACATTGGATGAGAAGAAACATTTTGCAGGTGGTCACACACGTGTTTACGTGCATGTTTACATTTATGTGAAACTATTAGTGGCAGGCATTTCTTTTAATTCACTGATGCATTTTGATTTGTGGTTGATAAGGACATACTCACAAAGGAATCATCTGCATCTCTGACATCATAGCACTGTGGGAGGCAACCTATAGCTTGACCCTGAACAGTTGTCAATGTATGAATGCACATGCACTCTATTCGCAGGGGGATGTTGGGTCTAACTGTGCATGCTCATGCAGGCCTCCTCACACACACTGGCTTTGCTCCAGCAGGATGAATCATGGCCTGGTGTGTGGGTGTCTAATGCGGAGTCAGCTCAACGGTACTGGGAATAAAGTTTAGGGGCTAAAACCGCACCCAAACAAATCTCTTGCATCCACACCCTGAACCCCTTGACATCGCACACATATGCATATTAAATACTAAATATATGGCACAGATATAAAATTGCGTACATAAACACAATAAATTTAAAATACATCAGGCCATTTCATACAGTATTTGCAACGACTTTGACACATTTCAGTAAACAATTTACATTTCTATATCACAAATATAACCCTCTTCATTTTTAAAAAGCTCCAGATAAAGTCGATCCTGATGCTGGTGAATTTGTGACATCACAGGTCAATGATGGTACCAGTGAAATTTATCATTAATTTTGTTAATTTTGTTTTTGTCTGTTATTTGGTCAACAAATCACACTCATAATACAAGTGTATGGAGAGAGAGAGAGAGTTTGTAACCAGAGTAACACTTACGGCCGTTTCATATCGCATGCGTAAACAGCGCATAGGCGCAGAGGTTGCAGCACGTAGGGAGAGTGTTGGCAGCATCTTGACAGCGCGTGTTCATTGTCCTTTCACACCGGCATCATAGCATGCTGTATACCACACGTATGCAATTTTAATACATCAATGAGCAAAATATTCTCCATGACTTCATAAAAGAGCCTATTTTATGTGGAGTATATAACTTAGATTTTTTTTATCTGCCTGGTTCATGTTCTTTTAGATCCACGTAGTACAAGTTATAAATAAAAAACCATCATGCTTTGAAGGAAACGGTTCAAGTCACTAAAGGGTTTACTCACCCTAGGAGAGAATGATTAACTTGAGATGGGATTTATTTTTTCAGTTTTTTTATAAGGTCATGATGACGGTGGCGTTTAGACAGTATACTGACAGTGTAATGCGATCGTTTCCCCATCATTCATATGAAATTTGAGTATAACATTTACTCTTAATATAGTGTGCTCATAACCAAACAGATCTTGCCCCTCATTGTAGGAAAAATTACTTTATAATTTTTTTGTTCTGTTCAACACAAAAGAAGACGAATGTAGGTCAGCAAAAAGTTTTGGGGCACTTTTGGGACTACCATTGTATTTTTTCCTGCTATGGTAGTCAAGATCTGTTGGGTTATAAGCAGTCCTCTGAATATCTTTATCCGTGTTCATCAGAACAAAGAAATTGATACTGATTTGGAGCAACTCGCAGGTGAGCAAATGATGACAGAATTTTCATTTTTGGGTGAATTGTCCCTTTAAAGAAACATTTTAACTGGATGCTGAATAATTTACAATATTACGATAAGTATACAATTAATACATTTATGCATTTAGCAGATGCTTTTATCTAAAGCGACTCAGTATACAATACACTTGTTTCTGAGTATGTGCAATCCCTGGGATCGAACACATGATCTTGCCTAAAAAAGCCTAAAATATAATATCAATAATATTGGTTTTTAACATCACCCTTATTGTCGTCTCTATCATATACAAATTTATGAGTTAGTTGATTTTTGCATTACTAAAAAGTTTCTAATTTTATAATTACATCCCAGAGAACAAAAAACACACACTTGGTACACGCCTGTGTCTCTATATGTGTGCAGTCCACATGCATAGCAACATATGTTTCTTGGTCTGTTTTCAGTTTATAAAAAATGCAGAGAATCAGACAACAGCACAAGATTTATCATCGCGTTCTTGTTAGCACTGACATGTATGGCTGCAAAATGGATTTGGACTGTTTAATTAGATATTTTGCTGATGTGGCCACTAGCAGAGAATCCAAGATTTGTTGACAAGTATTGTTGCTCCAGCCTACAATACCGTTATGTTTCTCTCTCAACCTTTCAGATCAGAACAATATAATAGTATTTAACTAATCATAGTACTAATTCACACAATTTAAGGATAAAATATACAGTAATTTTGAGATGACTTACCATATTCTGTGTTGTATAATATCAAGTAAAGGTATCAAATCAAATGGTTTTGGCCTCTTCCACCCTAAGACTAAACAGTTTGGACTGATTGGCATTCTGAGGTTAAGAAAATGGAGGGAATTTTTAGAGGAAAAAGATATTTACAAACACTTTATAATGTCTGCAGTAATAATCCTCAACAAAATAAACGTCCAAATTCTTAAAATTGGACCATGCAAGACAAAGTGAGATGCTGTGGTTCTTGAAAATGGTAATGTAAGGGATTAAAATGCTTCTCTCGTAATGTGACATGAAACAGAACCCCACCCATGCCGTTTTATAGACAGCCAAACTGGCTTTTACTGGAATAAGGATTTTGGCCGGGACCATCTTATAGCAAAACCAGATTCTTTCTTTCCAAACAGCTAAAATACACCAAAGTTACACTTAAGTGTGTCAAAGTAACTTCCATCTTGACCTATCTGCAAAGAGATAAGCATGGGATATTAAAAGATAAATGCGAATAGTTCAATGTCAAAGTAAGTTTCTTTTTAATGGGCCCTAAGTTGTTTTTGTCACTTTTGTAAACTTCCACAAGCATTGGTACTTGGTGGGGGAGATTGTCATTTCAAATTAATTTTCATTTTGGCCAAAGCCTTAAATTTGGTGATCATAAAAACCTCTGTCTGTCCAAATCTGCTTCCTGTTATTCTGTCTGTATAGTGCCAAAAATCCCAAGAGTGAGTAATAAAGCCGACGGCCCCTAAAAAAAGAAGAGACATGATCAAGGAACGTGACGCATTAATAAAGCAGTGCAAAACCTTCTGCCAGGTGCCCCGGACTCGAGATTGGCCACGGCTCCAGGATTGATTGAATTTATGGCCATAAGATTTCTATAATCAGAAAAATAAGAAACTGATATAACCAATCCAAGAAAGCATTGTGAAAACAAGAGATTGAGTAGGACAATATTAGAATCATAATGTTTGATCAGACTTTTCTGTAAAAAAATAATTAAGTTATAAGTCCTTTGATGGACTGGTCGTCTATTCAGGGTTTAGACCTTTCAGGACCCCGCACAGATTCGGAGAATGGGTGTTTGTAATTGTAACAAAGTTCCAAGTAAGGAATGGGAAGAAGGAGACAGAAACCGGCGAACATTAAACAAATTTTAATTAAATAAAATATCCACAAAACAAGAGTAAAATGCCGGCAGTTCCCTCACGGTCGCCTAAATTAATAAAGCATGACATTAAGTTCAGGCCTGGTCCTCTCTCGTCGTACACTCCTGTCGATTCCTTCTTTTAAGCTTTCGATCTCCTCCATGCGGATGCGAGACCGGTGCAGCGCGCAGCTGACATTCATTATCACTCACGTCACCGGCCTCGTCATTTCCTCACGGCTCTCGTCCCGCCTTGCTAGTTACATAACCCCATCGCCCCTCACAGGCCGGGGGGTACCCACTAGACTGTGCACTACTCTACCTCTGGGGGCCAGTCTCGGCGTCCGCAGCACCTGGGGGTATGGACAGACGAGATGAGATGAGAAAAAATTCATGTTTTTAATTCTGGTCCGGTTCCCCGACACACTGCCACTCGGTCCTAAGCCAGCCGAGAGGCTTTTCGCTCTGTGCCATGCGGTAGGCCCGGACGCTCGTTGGACAGCTCAAAGCTCCTCCGGCCCCTGGCGGCTGGCGATGGCTATCCAGCTGAGTGCAGCTGGCAGCGAGTCCCCCGTTTCCTGCTCCTCCCCTTCACGGCGGATGGCAGCAGGCTCTGGCCCACGGCCAACGTCGACGACTCCTCCGCTCCCTCTCGGCACAAATGCAAAAAAGTTCAGAGTAAGGAATAGGAAGGAGACGGATCCGGCGAAGATTTAACACCATTTAATAAAATGGACAAAACAAAAGTAAAATGCCGGCAGCTCCCTCACGGTTGACTGCCGGTGACAAAAACATAGCAAAAACAAACATAAAATCCAGACCTGGTCCTCTCTCGTCGTATCCTCCTGTCGCTTGTCCTTTTATACTTCCGATCTCCTACATGAAAGACGTGAGACAGCGCGAAGCTGACACTCATTGTCACTCGCGTCGTTCCCTCACGACTCTCGTCCCGCCTTGCTCGTTTCAGTACTGTATATATATATGTCAAAATAGTCCCTAAAGAGTTTTTTTTATTGTAATAATATGCAGATCTGAAAGCATAGATATTTTTGACAGGTTGTTGAGCATGCATCTTATCTGGCCAACATCAAAATTGTCATTAGCTATATCAATAACTATGTGCTGTCATCTTAGACTTGCTGCAGGATCTACTGTATTTGTGGAAAATAAAATAGAAAATCATGTAGTTGAAAGCAATCCAAACTAAAGAGGCAAAACATTTTTACACGACTATCACAACGATAATGAACAGAACCTTAGGAACTATGTTCTTCTGGTTCTTTGCAGAAAAACGGGCTTTTTCAAAACTCATATCATTCACCCAAGCGAAAGACATCATACCTCAAAGATGTCGATCATGTCTGACATGGACAATCATTTAGAATTTAAAGGGACTTCATCTCTAAGATAACATAAAACAGTCTGTTACACATTTAGTACATGACTAGCTACTTTGGTACAGCCTTTAATAACTTATGTATGTGTTCTAAAACTACAAATTTAAAACAAGCACTCGAAAAGTGCCATTTCCCCAAAGTCCCCAAAGTCTGATGGTTGAGAGACCAGCCGAGGTAAACTATAAAGCAAGTATGGTTTCATTGTTTTGCCATTGAAAGTCTAAAACTACATGTGGTGATCCAGAGAGACAGAGCAATGACGTATTCCAAAGGCTGACCAGCTGGAAACGGCTATGCAAGACACAAAGACAAACACACAATGTGTACACACACGCTAACCACACACGTCCAGGTCTGACCTTTTAATGGCAGAGCACAAGCTTTGAACAGGTATCAAGTGTCGCCGAGAGAGAATTTAACAAAAAGGAATAACAGGGTGAATGATGCAATGGCAGGCTCAAAACAGCCCAGCCTGTGACACATCAACCCTCTTCAAAAGCCACACGCCCAAGGAACTGCTTTAGAACTCGACTTTGAGCACAGAAGGTAGTGGGGCTGAACCCCTATAGAGGATTTCCTGGTCTAAAGTCAGCCTACTCCCTTAACTCATCTTAATATTCATAAGCATCATACATAAATTTTGAAGTCAAGCAGGCTTATGTTTACGGTTCCCAACTGTGTCAATACCGGAAAATACAAAATAAGGGATCAAAATTTTACCTGTGCAGCATTGCTTATTAGCATATGCATGGCCTCATCGCATCGTATTTGCGATTACTCTCTGAACGGTTACAAACAGTATTTAACAGTGTTTAATTATTATTATTTTATTTATTCTTGGCGTTTTTGCCTTTATTGGACAGACAGTTATTTTAGACAGGATAGGTGTTGAAGTGGATGAGGGAGAGGGGGTGGGGTCAAGAACCACGAGGCGGGATTTGAAATCAGGTCGCACCGGCGCCATATTTTGGAGCACAAACCACTCGACCATCGGCTCCGACCAGTGTTTAATATTTTAACACTAATTGGACAAATCAAGCCGTTCTCATTTACATATTTTCTGTTTCTGTTTTCAGAAATAAATAATATTTTAGGCTACGTGTCTGCTGGGTAACAAACACGTGCATATGTACAGACAAACTACATTCATGTTCCTATGCGTTTTTCTGTCAAAAAAGTCGGTAAACACAGCAACTCTGCTTTGTGCCCGACTGCGTGCCTCTGTGTGTTTGTATGCTTGCGTACGAGTGTGACGCAGGGGTCTGCGCGTGAGTGACAGAAACATGCTTTGCCCATTCAGAAACATTCAGAAACTGATGCGTGTAAGGGGGCTATGATGAGATGACAGATGTCGGTAATATCATTCTCAATTGATCTGATCACTGCTTTTATCACTGGTTAGATCAGCAAAGCAGTCAATAAACAGGACATGGGAAGTCACTTACGGGGCAAATCAGGCAGGCTCAAAATACAAGACGGTTGGTAACCCTACTTAAGTTGAAATTGACAAAGAAGTATGGGGCAGACTTCGTCGGGCAGGTGTTCAGGTTAATGTCTGAACAAAACGCAGACAACATTTTGTTAATTTAATTGAAATAACAATGAAGATTCTTAAAATGAGCTTTAATTCGTTGCTTTAGAGTTTAAATAATTCAAACTAAGAAAAAAACTTAAATTATCACAAAAATAATTGCTCCGCAAAAAAGCATATGAACAAAACACACAAAAGGGTGAATCCAAAACCAGAAAATTACATCATTTGCTTGGGCTTTTAAACTTTAAAATGACTTTTTATGACTACTTTTATGACAAATGTATGACTTGAACCTCAAATATTCTGCAAGAACTTTTAACTCAGACCAGTGCTTATTGCTTCAGTCAGTTGTTGCTGTTTTGAACTGTGATTTTTATTAACTTATAATTGAGAAACTGAGATTTCTTTTATTATATGGTAATATTGTTCCTTTTATTATCTATTGGAGGACGTTCGGCTCAGCACTTTTATCGGTTTAAAATGTGTCAGTGAGTGTATGTGGGTGTTCCAAAGAGCCCTAACCCATATATGAGCACACAGTCCGTGCACTAGTAACACACAGGACCACAATAGCTGCCAAAGGCACATGGTGTTACAAGAAAGCACATTTGGTTCCCCCAACCCCCTTTTTCCCTCCATGTCATGTGACCTTCTGGCAGTTCTTGATGATTCTGTTCTTTACAAACATAGGCTCATAAACCCCCACTCTCTGTCTCTCTTACTTTATCTCACTCTCGCAACACATCACCACTTCAACTCCAACCTTTCTGATGATGTCATCTTCTCAATCACTACCAGATTGTTCTTTCAGGGACCATGTCTTTCACATGGGACTGGCTGTTACTTGAAACTTGTCAACTTTTGTTTGAAGAGTCCGCAAGGGATCCCCAACACACAAATCCGCAACCTTTGACCCTAAACTACATAGCAAAACATTGCAGTTTTAATCCATGCTGACATGTTATGGATTTGACAAAAACCTAGATACATATTCACTGACAAGCACATTGATGTAAAATACTTAACTCTGTGCTTTGTTGGTAAAACATCTGAGCCGGATCAAAACCAATCTGCAAGTCTTCAATGTCAAACACGGTATCCATCAAATTTAAAATACACACTTCTGACAATACCCATGTGCCTGTCCAATGCCCAAGGGTTTACCTTTATCAGAAACTGTGCACAAAAAGATAATTTTCATTTTACAAACATGATTTTTGAGCTGCATACATCACAAAATATTAATTTAACATAAAATTACACAAAACAATATTTCATTTAAATTCGTCATAAGCAGCTAACCAATGTTTTTCTACAAAAATTATTTAACACAAAAAATGTTACTGGTTTGTTGAGGCTTTGAAAGCTCCCAGAATGCTTTGCAGCACAAAAGTAGATGTTAGTGACTTTTGTTCAAAGACAGCTGCCTTGATTTATTGCTTGAATGAGAAATTTTATATTTACTGAACAACAAATTCAAATTTACTGTCTAATGAGGACAAATGAATCATTTTCATATCATGTTGCTTTGATTTACAACTGCATTCTTTCCTTTGTTTGTTATTTTATAGCATGTCTTGGTTTTGCTTGATTTTCCCTATTGTCTTTATGTTGTTTTTCACCACATTTAGTTTTATGTCAAGTCAGTCATACTCTCTCTTTCTCACCCCTCCCTCTATCACTCCTCATGTCTATCCAGCTCATGTCATCCCATTTAAAGCTGTGTGAGAGAGTCTTGGGAGGGAGAAGCATCTGGATCTTCTCAAGAGCTCCTTCAGCATCCCCTCACTAATCAAAGCTATTAAAACAGAAACTTAGAGACTTAAGTAAAGCAGAAGGTTTGTTTGAATAAACAGTAATACGTGTTTAAAACATAGAAATACTGCAGCAATTGATTAGCCACATGTAACATGAACAGAATGTTAAATGTAATGGGTACAGGTGTGGGCATTATATCTATACATAAAGATTTAACTTAACATTTAGGTATAGATAGTGTTACTTGAACATTTGGCTTGCAGATTTCCAGCAAGGAAATAATTAAACACAACGTAATTTTTAAGACGAACATGGAATGAGTGACTTTCTCGCCATCTGTCAGAAATCCTTGTTTATTGACCTTCTGGCCTATGGACAAGCCAATATGCAACAACTTGCAGAATTAGAAATAAACTGAATGAAAATGTCTGTAATTCAGCCAACCCAGAGGAAGTTTAAACTTCTTAGAAGTTACTCTTTTATGCATGACATCTTTCCTCAAAGCTAAATATTGATAACACTGCCAGCTTTGAGCAACACTCACTGTGGCCTGGGCGACCCCACTGAAAGAGATTGGTTTAGTTTAAAGGTCAGGTGGATTTCAATTACAGGTCAGATGACAAAACACAGAACCCCAAAATTTTGTTCTGAGTCAATTGCAACCCATTTAACTATTCACTGTTCAGAAGCCTACTCTATCTGAATTGCTGACAATCCAGTCTCTATATAAAGACTTTATTAAGCTATGTGGAAAAAAGATTTTTTAGACAATAAAATGCTTTGTTGATGCGTCATCTTAATCAGATCATTAGTATGCAATGTTCATCTGTTCAGAACATACAAGATAAATATGTCTTGAATAGAGAATATTTTAAGTACTCAAGGGAATACATTTTCAGGGAACAAATTTCATATCTAGATCACGGCAAATAAGACTTTGATACAAAACTCGTACTATTTATAAAAAAGTAAATAATTCCTTTTATGTCTGGTACATATACATTCAAAGGTTACAGGTTGAATGGGTTACACGTTTCCTTTTAAACAGGGAAATTTTACTGTTGCACTACATACTGTATGTGTGCAAAATAAACATGCACCACTTTCCCCAAACTGATTTGTTTCAGAAAGAAAAAAAACATTTTGATTTCAAAACAATTACAGAACCACCCTTTAAAAGACCCCTCCCTTAAAATGTTACATAACCTTTCAAAATTCACAGTTCCCATGTGATCAATATTGAAGATAAACTTTTGCAAAGGGTGGGATTGTCGACAGTCCACTGCATCCATTGAGAAGCAGCTTGTTTATGGATTGCCCAAAGAGTTGCAACACCTCTAAATACTTCAGACAACATGACTTTAATATTTTTTAATACAACACTTCAACTTTTCCTAAAACAATTAATTGAAATGGACATTTAGACTTAAACTGTCAAAACATTTCAAATGTTTACTGAAACAGGACATTTTGGGAAAGGTACACTTTCTGCAACACATTTCGTAAAACAATTAATTCTGACGGCCATTTAAACTTGAGGCAAGATTTACTAACAGTTGTGCCTCTTTTGGTGTTACTAAAGACACACAGTGAAAAAATTGTGCTGAAAAGTCGTGGACACAGTTGTTTTGTGGCTGACCGACTCAATATCCCTGTCAGACTTCATGGGAGGAATTACATAGTATTTAAATAAATCACACAACGTGATTTACTAACATCAGTCCTCATCAATCTACTGCTTTTGCAACATTATTAAATCTATGCTATTTTGTACGGCTATTGCTTTATTGTGTTGGTCATTATGGAAATTAGATATTGCACCTGTTTTTTTTGTACCTTGTCAGTAAATCACCTGCAGAAATCTACACTCTCATTAGTGCTTTTTTGACCCTTAAAGGTCCAGTGTATGAAACGTAGCGGCATCTAGCTTTGAAGTTACGAAATGCATCAGGTAAAGTAATATCAGGGTGAGGACATTCAGGAAAGCTTGCAATGTCAATGGTGGAGAAGCCTGGCAGAAAAAGCTGTAGCAGTTTGACAAAACTTGTTAGAATGTGGATAAAGCTGAAAGCTATGCAGTAGCGTTATGTTGTGCTAATATTAGCTTATATAGCTAACAGTGTTCAAACAGCTTGTCCCGCCAATGTTTTGTTAAAAAAAAAACAATTTGACATGCTGCGCTCCACTTTTGTGTCCTTAAACACTTGTTTTTTGGGGTTGACAGCTTATAAGCGTAAGTTTGGGTTTTTAGATTGTTAACTGAATACAGCAGTTTTTTAACATTGTGCTGTTTTTCCTTATAAGTAAGAAATGACATGGCGGCAGCTTCCCACGATATAAAATCAATGTAGACAATATTCCAGACAATAATAGGCTCAGAACGCAACAATGCAGTGTTATTTGTCAGAAAGCATGGGCCAGGAAACATGGAACAGTCTATCAGGCTTTACCATTTAATGGGATATATAATATACAGTATATAATTAAAGATATGAAAATCTCCAGGTTGTAATTATCACTTTTACCCTGTAGTTAGTTTTTTTCCTAGTGCCTAATGCTCTGATGACTAACTAATCTAGCATGAAACCTAAAACGACAAAATTAAGAGGCTGCAGTTCCTGAGACTGCTAAATTGTGCATTATAATGAGGTTTATTTTAGCCTGTATGGTCTCAGAGATTAACTGGTGCTTAATATGTGCGTTGTCCACGCCAGCAAATCTTGACACATCTATTCCATCCACCCGCCCACCTCCCATGTCTTCAAGTTATTGCAGTTGCTAAGCATCCTCCACGGCATCTGTTTTTCTCAACAATGCCGGTGACCTAAATGTGGAGCGAAAATTATGTTGAAGAATGTGACAAAGAGTTGAACCCTGGAATTTTTTAACACATGGGACAATCTCAGACAAGGGATGTTGAGAGCATCGTGCATTTTTATGCAATTTTTATTTTAGTTGTTAATACCATGCATGTAGCCCTACTACTGTGTTTTATTAAGGATTCTGGACAAACAGCATGCATTCTTTTAACATTCCTCTCTCTGTTACTCATGAGTACGTGCAGATCGTTTGTGCCGGCAAGATAAAAAGCATATTTGTGATATTTTGGCATCACGCTCCAATTATGAATATAATATAAGCCAAAACTGATCTTTTTAGACATGACCGTGACCAAACGTGGCATGAGATTTAGAACATCTCCGTATATCCATAATCAGATTTGGATTTTCTCTCTGAGCCACAAGTACACCTGGGAAAAATAATGAAAGGTGAAAAAAATTATCTACACTTAAAATCAGTTGTGATTCTTTATATGGCATGCTTAACATAGGCCAAAACATGAACCCAAGCGTTCAATCTGTTCTCTATAAAATCTGTTGCTTTTCTATTTTTTACTTTTCCTCAATATGATTATTACTTATAGAGTGCACATAGACCATAAATCCTGAGCTGAGGTTTTGAAATCTTGTACCCAAATACATTGACAGCAATTGTTACACCATAAATCATATACCATATGGACAAACAAAACCCTTTCTGGAAACTGGGAATTTAACGAGGAACAGTCCCTTCAATTTGCAACTCTGAATGTCCGTTGTTGGCCAAGACGCCTGCTCTGAATTCTTTGGCGCTTGCCAACTCTGCACAGGCATACTGTGATGAGTTAAGCAATGTTTTGACAACATGAGATGTCCATGTAACTGGTTTTATTTGACTTGTCTATGATTAACAGCATAGTTGTTTAAGCCATGCAAATAATTAAGAATTAAATAAAGCAGAGCAAAAGGTCAGAAAGTAAATTCTGCATGACAAATCCTTTATCACTGTCTTATCTCTGTTCTTTATATGACAAAAAACATATCTTGTTTCATGTTTTGGTGGATTGTGGGATCAAACTTGTAGCCAATGGATCTACAAGTTATCACTAAGTGTTCTTGGGAAAAATTTAAACAGATCAGTTTTCCTAGCCAGATAAAATCCTCATAATACAATAACAAAATGTAATAGAAGAGGCCATTGTCAGCTAAGAACAAAATGTAATACCTGCAAGAGACGAACATTAATCATTAAATTGCAAGAATAAACTCTTTGAAGGTCTATTAACATTAATATTCTAAACTGTTAGGGATCAGGGTGAGAAGGGACAGAGGACCCAGGCGCAGAGAGCGGTATGAGGTTAACACAAGAATTTGAATTGATAAAACAAAACAAAAACCCACGCGGGGTAAAATAACAGAACAAGGGTAAAAACATGACAGATAAATAGGAACACAGATTAACTACACTAGACAACACTTGAATTAAATTACAATTAACTGGACTGAACTAAGCTAGACACAGGAGCTGTGTCCTAATTCAGGGGCTGCAATCTTTAAGGTCGCAGACTTAAAAACAAGGACTTTGTTTTCAAAGCACGCAGCTTCTTAAATCCAAGAAACAAACTGAAATGAGACGGTCTAGCGTCGCTGAGGATTTCCTATTTGTGTGATTTGCATCACCTGCTGCTCCTGTTGGGGGGTGACAGCATGACACAGCAGATACGTTTCTGACTTGTTTAAGCAAATACGGAGCCAGAAAATTATATTTTATTTTCGAGAATAAGACGTTTATGTAGATTAAAACAGCCCCAGAATTGGGACACAGCCAGGAACTCACCGGCACAAATCGAAATGAACCAGCCCAAGACAGAAAACAAAGGGGCATTAAATAAGGAATCAAATCAAGAGGGGAACAGGTATGAAATAATTAAAAAGTAATAATGAGTAAACGAGGGAGTGGGGACAAAGACGAGACCTGAGAGAGTGCATGACATGTCAAAACAAACAATGCAATGTCTCTCTCTACACTAAACATGAGGCTCTGTCAAGAAAGACATGACATGATGAGGCAGAATCATGACACTGAACAGTTAAGAAAGAAATGGATCGTTATTTATACTTTCGTTTCTAAAAGTTTGTAATGTTGCAATTCAATTCATAAATAGTTTTAAACTATTTATTAAAGATAATTAATCAAAGTTTAATGTTTTGGATAAAAAATATGGTGTAAGACTTTAAAATGTAAAAGCTGCTATTTTACTGTTAGATTAGTATTTAATATAAATGAAATCAGTTTTACGTATGTCGATTTTTTACATTTTAAAATGGGTTAATTCCTTAATGTAATGTAAAGGCACTTATAGTCTTGAGGATTCATAGGGCAGAAGTAATATTATACCTGCCATACTGCCTACCAAAGCACATAAGTTAAGTTTGAAACGCTCCTTTCTATTCACTGATATAGGGATACATATCAGAACCTCAAGGTTTTACTCTGACTGCTTTTAATCTATCTGTGCTACAACTATTCAGCAATTTGAGTGAAATGTGCTTGTGTGCAGACATCTAACTAAAAAAGATTTCTTGTTTACTACAATGTAGTAATGTTTCACCAAATATACAATCAAATTCTTTATAAACACCAAACAACTACGATGAGGTAGTAAGTACATGGTCATCTGAAAAAATGCTACCATGGTTGCGTCCAGCAAAAAACATTTGTTTATGGATTGGATGGTGCTGGAATACCTTTTTCTTGCTTCTTAAGGAGAACAGATTTGGAGTAGAGATATGCCGTTGTGCTTATGTGTCTATGGGTGGCCACTGTGTATCTTAATGGCCATTTACTGTATGACTGTAATTGTTTTTGGCAAACACAGTTTGGGTACCAGGATTCATGTAAAGCCCACCAACGTTGAACTGAACAAGATGGTTTTGATTATACAAAAAGCATGAGAATGCAATTTCATTCGTACACAACTTTGTCTACTAAATATCAAAGAAAATGTAACGTAAAGTTGTGTTTTGCTGACACGTGTAATCAGATTATTTGACAAAGCCTACTGTAGGAAACAATGCTTCTTTACAAATGTCCTAAATGCGTAAACATGCAAGTATTGAGAAAATAGTTCAAATGTCACCTTGCCTGATACCGACGTAAATACCAAATGACTATAGATACTTACTTAAAGGGCCGCTATCTCAGAAAATGCACTTTTAAATGTTTATTTACCAAAATTGATTCGCGATCGTGTGTGCAGAAATACCCTCTTATTTTGAAAAATCCATCTATTTTTCCATTTGTAATCTCCTTTAAACCACAACAGTGACACAAAACAGGCTGTTGGCGATCCCCTTTCAATCTGATGTCACATTGTTTACCTGCCCATGACCGCTCACAGACTCTGCCGCCAGACACACGTTGTCAGCCATTTTCAGGCAAGAGTAGATGTAGCCACTAGCCAGCGACAAAAAATGTCTAAGAGACAACAACTGAGTGCTGTTGTTGGATGTCAAATGGAACATAAAAGGCGGCCGGGAGGAGACCTTTCCGACAAGCCCGGTTTTGTCCCGCTGCAATCTCGCAGCCGGAGTTGTTAATGATCGAAAATCCCGGGCGGGACGATGATGACTTACCATTCGGGAAGAATATACTTTTTTCAGATGGAAAAACCAGCATATCTCCGGTGTAGAAGACAAGCCAGGATTCGTTGGTAAGGTCTCCGATGGGGCATTCGAATGATGCTGACCACGAGTGAATGTGACCCTAGTTTGGGAGCTTGAGCTCCCAGTAACCGGAAAGGTAAAAAAAAATCTAAGCTCCGGGACCCAATGGTCCGTCAGTACAGCATAGGTTTCGCAAAATTATTTATTCTCAACAGTGGGTCAGTATCAGCTGTTCGCGATTAAGCTTCATCTCCGGAACAAGTAAGTTTTACACGTCGTTTTTAAATCGCCGTTCTTAAATAATGTGTTTAGCATGTTAGCGGTTGTCGTTTACATATTCCCCGCTGAACCTGAGACATGGTCCAAAGACAGGTGTTATGTCGTAACGTTAGTGGTGAAAACGCATCGCGCCCATCGGTTCAGAAGACTTGTGACCGACATAACTTCTGTAAAGCTTATTCATTACAACGAAAGAAAGTTATAGCATTGTATACCAATTATAAAAAACATAACTTTTACATTTTATTAAAGTTTATTGTTTATAGACTGTATAGGCCAAAACTAGTGACTTTATGTACATTGTCAGAATGACAAATGAACATCATAGTAAAGCCATTACTGACTCTCTTAATTGACACATTTGATTCTGGACACCAGACAATTAATAACTTTACAAACCCTTTAACAATCAGCCCAGCCAAGCCTTATTCCCTTTAAATAAAACCAGACATGTTACAAAAACTATGAAACATATCCATTACATTGGCTTCATTAGAAAATGGGAGAAAATGTGTTTTATCAGATTAAAGTAACGTTCATAGCGAACCCTCTTTGAGCATTAACTGACGAGCAGTACCACGTCGTCTTATTTGAGAATAATTTGCTTTCAAAACTGTGATCTCATTGGTCTGATCTTGGGAGAGCAACTCAATTTTTGATCCAGCCAAAACAATCTATGGAGAAAGGAGCACGGAGGAGACAGCATCTCATCCCTCTACAATTTATCCCTCAATCGTAATCCAAGAATTTTCCTCTTTACATTTGTATTTCTGAAGAAACCAAAACACAAATGTGAAATGTACTAATGTATCAAACTTGACACTGAAAAATATTTACTAAATCAGTCAGTGATGTAATTGATGACAGATTACTTTTAAATAGATAAAAGACTTAAAATAAAGCACATTATTTGATTACAAACAGAATCACAGTGATGCTATGAAAACAACATTCGTCTACATGAACATTTCAACATGTAGGGTGGGGATTGCGTTGAGTGCATATTGTTGTGCATAGTGTTATAAAAAACAAAGCAGTGTTAGAGCTAAACAGATGCCTTGCAATAACATTTCCCAAATCAAGCAGAGAAGAACTGATCTGTGCTCAGTCAGGCTGATTGATTTCCATTATCTATGTAGTGACCACCACAACTGTCACAGAAATGTCTCAAAAACCACAAGGATGTTATATGGACATTATTCAGGAACACAGCAAATTAACCACACATTTTCAAATGTTTCTTGCACAATATGTGACCCTGGACATCAAAACCAGTCTTAAGTAGCACAGGAATATTTTATTTTTTTGTAATAGCCAAAAATACATTGTAGCTGTAAAGATGAATGATTTTTCCCTTTTGCCAAAAATCATTAGGATATTAAGTAATGATAAAAAATGTACTACCATTACCGTATATAAACTTTTTTTTTGGGAGTGGATGGCCTGCTACAGTGCCCCGGATTTACAACTTCAAAGGAGATTTTCTCAATATTTTGCTTTTTTGCACCCTCAAATTCCAGCTTACTAAACAGTTGTTGTTCCGCCAGATAGTGTCCTATCCTAAAAAAACATATATCAATAGAAAGCTTATTTCTTCAGCTTTCATATGATGTAAACATCTCAATTTCGAAAAATGTACCCTTAAGACTGGTTTTGTCGTCAAGGGTTACATATTTGAAAATCTCACATTTTCTGTGGAACATTGCCTTTTAGAGTATAGTACAACAAAATGTTAGTCGCTTCGGATAAAAGCGTCTGCAAAAATGCATAAATGTAAATGTAGAGTACAGTATGTATGTTGGCATACATACATGAATAGCTATTATATTAGAAAACTGTGTCTAAAACATTGAAACATAATGTAATGTTCTAGCATGTTAAATTGTCATTTAGTGGAATAAATATGGACTTTGTGAAATGATGAAACATCAGTGTACGATCACTTGCAGACTACATTCTGTCTAATGAGAGCCATCATCCATTGAGCTTTTTTCACCTGGGGACCAGGACCAGTCCAATGCAGAATAGTGTCTTCTTCATTTCATATTCCACAGAAACAACATGGGAAAAAATGGTTTCCAATGGAGCAGAGGGTCATTTGTATCATTACACCACAATCAGAGCTCTTATCTGTTTTGTTGTCCAAACATTTTAACTTAGACTCTCTGATTCCAGTATGTGTGCTTGAATCAACATGTGGTTCATATCACAGTCATGTACATAGCTTGATGTAGCCAGATGTAACCCAAGGCCAAAACCACAGGGATGAACGCTCTGGGGATCACAAAGATATGGGGAAAAGTAGGCCAAACAAGAATGCACACACTGGGAAACATGCATACAAACACATAATCTGCACTCAAAGGCTTGTTTTGTTCCACTGAAGAGGTTCTTACATACTGCCAAGTCAGCAAAGTCATGGTTTATTAAACGTGGAGTAAAAGTGTGTCATGCATGCTCATTAATGTATTGACTCTAAGCTTCAGTGGTGAGTGTTTACAGAGTGAGAGACAGAACAAAAAAGAAACAAAAAGTAGAGTGCAAAAGCACTGAACTTCATTATCTCCAATGGTTTGGTTCATTGTTTATCACAATAAAAGTGTCAAATGAAGCACATCCAGTAATGTGTTATTCAACATATTTCCAAAAGCACAGTACATCCAGAAACAGACATACTGATCTTATAAATTTCTGCCTCTCTCCCTGAGAGGCAGTCCCTACAGACAGAACAGTTTTTCCATTTAACTAGGTTGATTTTACATATCATCATTGTTTTTCCAAAACCTCGGATGTAGGGCTTTCACGAAAATGAAATTTGGCTGATGATTTGTTGTCCATTTAAAAATTGCGATAAATTGTCTGTTTTAAGATTTTGACAATATAACAATTAATGACAATTAATTGATTCAATTAAGAAAATATATACTTTAGAAGTGTGATAATTTGGTAAACAACTAATATCATTTATTACAGTGTGACTTTAAAGGGGTCATATGGCACGAATACGTGTTTTCCTGTGTCTTTGGTGTGTTATAAGTTCTCCATGCATGTATTAGACACGTAAAGTTGCTAAAATTAAAGTGTCAGAACAAAAGATTTATTCAATCTAAAAACGAATGCGAACCCAGACCTACCTGAAACGCCTTGTGTAACCACACCCCAGCAAATGTATGTCACTTCGTAACTTGATTTGACTAAGACGCCCAAATCTAAACGCATGCAAGTGAGGTGGGCGTACTTTTAAATCTCATTGTATCGTCACCGCCGCAGCCATGTTGCAGAGTTGTGTGTGTTTCGTTGTGAAAAGAAAGCCTCTTTGTTTGCCCTGCCAAAAGATGAGACAACTAAAAATGAATGGTTACATTTTATTTACAACACTGTTCCAGAAAAGTACAATCCGAATGTTCAAGTTTGTGCAGTGCATTTCACCGACGATTGCTTCACGAACCTGGGAGAGGGATTAAGACAGGCATTGCGCGAAAGCGTTGGTTGGGCCATTCCAACCATTAAAACTTCACGGCCGCTTCAGATTCGCAGCCTGTAAGTATATTTTCATTGTAAAAGACTTTGCTAAGGACTAACGCGAGTTGAGTTTGTAGTGTGTTTGTGAACTGCAAATACAGACACACGCCCAACATGAAAAATGACAACATAAGTCCTAATAATCAGTAATAATGTTCCAACTAGAGGCAACAAATGATGTGTTTATAATGAATTTTATTTAGTATTTATTTTGGGTTAATAGTCTCTGTTGAGTCGCGATGAGACGTGGCGTAACACTGTTGATCAAGAAGGGCCAAGCGCTCGTGTAAATAATTATGTGACCATTTCCTGCTGTAATGTGTGCTTGTTTCTATCTCACACAAACTCTGTATGATGTATATGGTTGTTTGTTTATAGTCTTAATAATGTCGTATATAAAAGGTAAAACAGTTACCAATACTTTACATCCTGCTCAATTCGCACTGGTAAAGTTTATGTATCGGCTTGATCATCTTCATTTTCTGTATCAGATTCGGGCTCGAATTGATATATGTTAGTACCGATGACATTTTATCAACTATCAGTACAATTGCTTGGGAACATGATTTTCCGAATATGGTAAGAGGCGTTAAATTTCCCTCACACTTTTGTAGTAATCGACCGATCACTACGCACTGCTTAACTTGCCAATCATAGTACACCTCGCTTTTCAGAGCGATGAGCTTTGTAAAAAACCAGCGCGTTTCAGAGAGGCGGTGCAAAGAGGAGATACAAACATGCAAGTTATGTGGAAAATACAGCGTTTTTGAACCTTTAATCATGTATACAGGTTACATTTCATCTAAAACAAATGATAATATTCCTTTTAGCCGTGTCATTTGACCCCTTCAACAGAGAAGACTGTCTTGAGCACTAAACTAGATATGAGGGTCTTGCTGTGTAGATGCAGCAAGTCTGGTAAGAAAACAAATTTAACACAAATCATACAAAGTTAATACAACGGAAATGATGGAGAAATGTCATTTAAATGTAACAGTAAGTCTAGATCAAAGACGGTTGATTTAAAATGCAGCCGATACTGCAGAACACCCTTGTTTTCTAAGGATTCACATATTGCAGTTATCTGAAATAATTGCGATAATGTCAAATAATTGTGATTATTTAATCATTTTGACAGCCCTACTCGGATTTCAAAAAATTTCACGATAGAGAAAGTGACCCAATTGACAGATATGGTGACCTCCAATACCCAAAATATGACCTCTGCATTTAGACCATCCAGTGAGTAGTAAACACGCACTGCAAGTCATGAACACGTCAGGCATAAACCCAGTGCAGTGGGCAGCTATCACTGCAGTGCCCGGAGAGCAAACGGGGGTCAGGTGCTTCGGCTCAAAGGAACCTCAGTGGTTACCCCCCGGCACTGAGAATCAAACCGGTGACCGATACAGTATACCAAAATAGAAATGCATTGCTCAGAAGTTGATCATCCATAGATAAAAAGCTTTATTTATACATTTTAATAGGTTTAATTTATACATTAGTACATTCTATTTCTCTAAAGAACTCAAGGAAAAGTCTGAAACACAGACAATCAGGAGATGGTTGCCATAAAGCAAAGAGTTTGGAACCTACGATAATCTGAAGGAAAATATAAATTCACATTGAAATCTGACTTTTGACTGCAAACATTCATAACTTGGCAAATCTGACTGTTTTGACGTCTCTGAAACCTCAGAAGACACATTCCTGGGGTCTTTATCTCAAGAGAAAAATATGAAAAACAGGAAATAAGAAAGTCTGTATTTGCAGTCCTATGAGATGCATGTACTGTATTCGTTAAACAATTAACCATTGAATTACAACACACTCCAGATGCCCTTTGCTTAATCTTTCCTTATATTTAACAATATTTAAAATGTTTTACCAAGTTGTTAATTTACACTATATACAGAATATTACTATAACACACGTTTTCCCACATAACAACAAAGAGAAATTTGGGAGACACAGTTACAGTAGCAACAAACTGTGTCGCAAGTTACATTTAATTAATACATGTAACTCATTTGTGGCTGTCATAGCCTTTTTTGTATAAGCAATTCCATCACTCACTCTGCAGATGTCACAAGCTCCTTAAGCACAAGAGCAGCATGTAAAGGCAGGCCACAGAAGCAGATGAACATGCAGAAAGACTGACTGTACCAGGTAGAACCGTCCCTCAGGGATTGTCTTGGCTACCCCAAAAAATCCTTCACTCGTACACTATGGATCACACTGCGAACCAACAGCAGGTTGCTACCCATCTCAGATTCTCTCTGACGCTGGTGTAGTAGTCCATCATCATGAATGCTCAACGCAGCTGACCTTATATTAAGTACTACTGATATTCCAGTTGTGATACGGTACAGAAGTTTCACCACAACATGATCCTGCTTATGTCGCAATTGCTGGCAATCGAGGGTGGAGGGGCATTCATCGATTCGTCCTATCACGGCTGGCAGCGGCCATGGGTGTGACCATTTCTACGCATTGCTTTTCCATTGACAATGTCAACACTCATCATTTCCATGGGATGTTGAGAAAAGAGGCAATTGAATCCCTGGAGTCAGGTGCCTATCTCACATGTGAAACCAGGAAATAACATGATAATTCTGGAGCAGAAAACAGAATAAAGCATTGAATACAGAAGAAACAAGGACTAAAAGATGAGTCTGATACACTTTTAGAAAGTTCGGAAGGCACAATACTTCACCTCTGATTGTCTCAGTCATGAGTTTACAACTATGTCATCTACAAGTATCAATACATTTCTGTAATTGTATAGTAGTCAACTAATTGTGCCCTTGTTTAAACCTAGACTTTAGTCCTGTCAGGTGGTCTTTTTTTAATGCCAGGTGAGTTTTTTCACCTCAAACACCTTCTGGCAGTTGAAAAACCTATAGGGTGAATGATGCTTTTACAGTATATGCTTTATGATCTTTTACAAACCTTGATGTGAGAGATGATCATAGGGTCCAAGTGCTGGGAGCAGGGTAAAATACTTAATCTTTCCTCTGCTCAGCCTGTCATATATTCACAGTTGTTTTTTACTGGTGTGGAAACCAGGTGGCTAGGCAGTAGCTTTACATTTGTTTACTCTGTGCAGTATGTATAGTTATTCAATGCAGACAGGCAGTAGGCCAGAAAACAGAGTCAACACAACCAGTTGTATGTAATCAAGACAACAGACAAGGTAAATAAACTCTGTGATGCACAGTGCAGTTGACAAAAGGCACTGGAGCTATACAAGTAACACATCATGTACAATGAGCGTTGGGGTGTCAAAAAATGAATACAAATACTACCCATTGGCCCATATAGGCCTACGTATTTATTTTGAAGTATCACATTTATAATTTTGTCACAGGAGCTGACAAACTATTATATTCCCTCTGGTTTGTGATCATGTGGCGCAGTAGCATGGGTTAAGTGAAGCCTGTGATTTTTCTCAAATTTACAGACTTATTTCCCCGATGTGATCTCAAATGCTAACAATGTTACAAGCGTTTCCATGAAAAATAAATAAACGGGAAACTCCCGGTCAAAACAACAGTTTTGGCAATGTATGGAAATTTATATTAAAACACTTCAAAACAGTCTCCTTTATTCACAAATGGTGGAAAACCCTTGAAAAATGATATATGAGCCCGCCAAATCACAAAGATTCAGATTCGCACGGGACTATTTAGTCATTGTGATTTTCTCAGACGTTGGATAAAACAGGAGTTTTCCCATAGCGTTGTGCTAAACGCAATGCGTAGAGAACCGTATCAAAAGGGAGCTACATTTACATTACATTTAGTCACTTTTGTCCAAAGCGACTTACAGAGAGTTCAGGGAGCAATTAAGTTGTCATACAGGAGCAATAAAACAAAAGGTGCTAATACAAAAGCCAGAACAATACCTGTTCAGAGAAAAAGAGAGAGTTTTTTTTTAAACTACATTTACAAAGATTTATTTTTTTCTGTCATGTTTTCTTTGCTGTGGCTTCATGTGCTCTTAATCAAATATGTTTTGCCAATAAGTCTTCTTCTGGGATGGAGTCATCCATACAGAATTTAACCCTAATTGACCCAATCTGTTTGTGCCTGGATGACTATATAAATGTGGTAGCATGGAAGAGCTGATATAGCTACAGAAAGATATGTAGACATAGATTTTTTTAATTCTTGAGAAAAAGATTACATAGGTTAATTAATGAACTTATGTGTTTCATGTCTTTACATGCACACAGCATGTAAGCCAGATGACATCATAACTACTTTCTGCATGCAGGAAAAAAATACATTTTATGCATAGGTTGATGCAATACCACATCCTCAACATCTTACTTCTTTAAAGAATAATTAAAATAACAAAACCTTGCATTGCTGTTTATGTACTTTGTAACACCAGACACCATTAAATCCATTTAAAAAACACATGGATTAAGGTGAAAATAATTCTTCTGACTAAAATTCCTTTAACTATTTTTATTTAAATAGTCGAGACCAATAGCTTTTTAAGAGGTATGTTATAAAGCGCTTTAAAATTGCCAGTCAGCATTTTAAAAACTATTTTTATCTATGAAAAAAGTATACTTAACTACAAATAATCAACTATCTACATAACTTTGCAGAGCATGTTTTTATTTATCTTATAAGACCAAAGAAACTCTTAATAATTAACAGGGAATAAAGAAAAAAGTAACAGCATCACTATTAAAGACCAACAAGTACCTCTTGTGCAAGATTCTCCAGTAAGGAGGGCTTTTTATTTGTTCTGCCTTTTGGCTGTGCAACCATATTCCTAAAGCTTGGCTACACCTGACATCCGTTTCAGTGTTTGACTAGTAACAGACAGTGACTAGTTACAGTGTTTGACTGGTGATAGTGACTTGTTACACTATTTGACTAGCTTTTCCAAATCAACCGTTATGAAGGTAGCCCATTACTTTAACATTGCCATGGCAGTGCGGCACTGCTTATCATGTGACACACTGCAGAGGCACAGCAGGTGTATGACTGATGTTTTGCTTTTACATCATTTTTATTTTTTACTCAAAATATATGTAAACAAACAAACAAACATGTAAAATGTCAGACATGCATCTTCTTTATACAACGGGGGATTCACTGACAGGTGTCTTAGTTTTAAAGTCAGGTGGGGCTGCGCAAATTGTGCAGCCCCTTTATACAGCACTAGCTCCAAGTCAGGCCAATCCGTACAGCACAAGCTTAAATGCGCCTTAGACTTGCTCATGTCTGTTCACGAAGTGATTTGCAGCACGGAGCAGCGAGAGTCATGTGACGAAAGTGAATCTTTTGTTGGAATCACTCTCCATCGTGATTCCTGTCAGCCATTGGCGATGGACGATGGCATTGTGCATCGGCCCAACCCTACTACATAAAATTTTTCAAGCCTTTACTGTATGAAAACTATACAAAAATATTATCCACCCTCTATGTGAGTTTATAAAGCTTCCAAAGTACTGCATAAAGATTCATTCTCTCATAAAATGTTTTTGTTTTCAACAGTTAACAATAAACCTTAACCTCATAACTGATGCCAGCCTAATAAAACCCTACGCTGGGCAGCTTTCTTGACATTGTTTTCACCAAACTCTCAATATGCTTACACAGCCCTGGAAGAGGTACATAATATCACCAGCAAAAGCCATTAAAACTTTACATTACATTGACATTTATTCATTTGGCAGACGCTTTTATCCAAAGTGACTTACAAGTAGGAGAGCATATAAACTTTGTCAACACACTTAACAGTACAGTTAGTTTACAAGGCCATACTACAGTACTAGGAGGATAAAAGCTGGAGTAAGCAAAGGTGAGAATGAACAACAATAAAAAAATTAGACACAAGACAGACATTTATTGGTCAGTCAAATAAATGCGGTAAAGGGTGGAGGCTGGCAGTTCATTCAACCACAGGGGAAGCGAATGAGTAAAAGTTTTTTCAAGCGATTTGGTGCCTCGCAGTGACAGAACACTCAGGTGTCACTCATTTTCAGACCGAAGATGACGGGAAGGAATATAGATCTGGAGCAGTGAGTTAAGGTAAAGGGGCAAATATTCGCTTATCGTTCTGAAGGCCAGTGTTAGCGTTTAAACTTGATGCCAGTTTGATAGACATCGCCCAACCCTAGTCTAGTATTGATATGACCAGAGCTTGGACTAGCAGCTTTGAGGCATGCTCCGACAGGAACGCCCTGGTTTTCCTGATGTTGTAGAGCACATACCAGCAAGTTCGAGAGGTTGCTGCGATGTGGGAGGTGAATTTCAGCTGGTCATCGAACATCACCCCCAGGTTCCTCGCAGACTTAGTAGGTGTTATAGTTGAGGATCCAAGCTGAATGGTAAGGCTGTGTTCATTTGATGGGTGGGCCAGTATAACCAGGAGTTCTGTCTTGATGAGGATTAGTTGTAGGTTATGCCCTTTCATCCAAGAAGAGATGTCAAGAAGCCAGGCAGCCACATGGGCAGAATTGGCTGGCTGAATAGAGAAATAAATCTACGTATCATCTGCATATAAATGGTATGAGAACCCATTTGCCTCAGTAATTGGACCTACGGAGGTGGTACGTATATATAGAAAAGAGGAGAGGAGCAAGAACTGATCCCTGCGGAACTCCAGTTGTCCGCTGGTGAGATCTGGATGTCTCGCCTCTCCAGGATACCTTGAAGGATAAGATATGAGTCAAACCAGTTGAGTGCAGTTCCAGAGAGAGTGGACAGTAAGATCTGTTGTTAAGTGTCAAATGCCACAGAGAGATCAAGCAGAATATGGACTGATGACTAGGATTTAGCCCTTGCCTGCTGTAGGTTTTCAAAAACAGACATGAGAGCAGTCTCCGGAGAATGTCCTTTCTTGTAGCTTTATTGCTGACTATCCAAGGGACATTATTACCGTGAACATTATTAAGAAATGGTCAGAGACATGCAGGGGAGTAACTAGAATATTATAAGGCGGTGCAGTTACTAGTCAGAACAAGATCTAGCTGTTGTTATCTTCTGTGGGTGGGAGGGGTGTTGGCTCTGTGAGGGTCAAACAAGGAGAGTAGAGCTAGGAAGTCAGCTGCTTGTGGTATATCTAGGTGGATGTTGAAGTTTCCTAGCACTGCCAGTGGAGTGCAATCTTCAGGGATAGAGGACAGCAGCGTGTCAAGCTCTTCTAAGAAGTTTCCCAATTGACCTGGAGGGCAAGGATGACAACACAATGCCTTCTGCCTTCTGAAAGTTGTTAGTAACCTTGAAGAAGTGGCAGAAGTGTTGACTTGCGCTCAAGAATTTGAGATGCGGGTATCCATGGAGAAGTGAGGAAACTTGAAGTTAACAAAAGCTGTTTAAGGTTTGCGATGCCAGAGGGTATTGTTTTCGTGCCATGCTATAGAGACACCAAAACACAACCTAGTGAAGAGCAAGCTTTGTTTATTGTGATCGGCTGCGATTTCACAACAAATTGAGTCCAAAAGTGAATTAAAGTGATTCAAAACAAATCTTTATCGTTTTTTTAGTCAGTTTCAGGGAGAGACTGTTGATATAAAGTCCTCCATCAACAAATGACATGTTTGGCAAACTAAGAGAATGTCAACCTATAAAACATACTCAAAAGCCTGGAGAAGGAACGTGTCTCACCTGAGGCTGCATGAAATACCAATCCTTTCCTACCTTTAGACAGTACATTCATATGACTAGTCTAGTAATCAAAAGGTTGCTTGCCATGTTTTTGACAGAGCCTGCAGCTATTGTTTTTTTCTAAGAACATTGTTGCAATTGTTTTTAATCTTTCCTTAATATTTGGCATTGTGCATGTCCACAACAATAACTTGGAGTGTTGTTTGTTTACATTATGTAAAATAAAGTGAAAGACACATGGAACAAGTTTAGCAAACTATTACAAAACTAATGATGTGATAATAATAAGGATTAGGAAATTTGATAAACTATTTTATGTGTTTTAGCCTAAATACTTTTGATGTCTATTTAATAAACAATAGTTACAGGATATACCATACTTTCATACTTTCATATATTCTTTTAGGAATCCTATCTGCTTACGCAAGATGTGATTATCCCTTCATGCTAATGCTTTTTTAAACTGGACTTTTCAAAAATCCTATAAAATACTAATAACAGGGGATTAATGACTCAAATGACCCAAGAGCAACTTATAAATCAAAGGGGCACAGATATAGAGCACTTCAATAGCAAACACCTGCCATCCATAAACATGCAGATGCATTAAAATAATTAAAATAACGATTTAACTAGAGGTATGAAGAAATGGTTACCCTTTCCTCTTTCATTAGATGAAAGAATCAAAGGCTTGCCACTCCATGCATACTTTAATAAACATATTTTCACTTTTAAAAGCTTTTATGTGCTTTTATTTATATTGCTTATAAGAGCTTTCTCATGAAAATGAGCATTTCATGTCGTCTAACAAAAAACTTTGGTTCGAGACCGGTGAGTAATTGTTAATGAGCGTGTAGTAGAGTAGGCGGGGCGAGATCGTTGTTCGAGTGCGGTGAGTAATTGTGAATAAGCGGCAGCTGTGCGCACACCGGGCTCGAATCACGTAGGAGATTAGGAGCATATAAAAGGAACGAGCGACCGGACCGTCGAGGAGAGAGGACCGAGCCCGAACTTGTGTTACGGTTGTATTTGTGTTTGTTTTGTTCGCCGGCGGTCGTCCGTGAGGGGCCACCGGCTGTTATATAGTACTTTATTAAATGTTTGAAATGTCTTCCGGTTCCCGACTCCTTCCTTCCCTTTTATGGAGATTTATTACAGAGCGCCAGCTGTGCGCGCACCGGTCTCGTATCACGTAGGTCGAAGGAGATCAGGACCATATAAGAGAACGAGCGACCGGACCGTTATTTACGTTTGTATGTTTATTCTTTTGTTCGGCAATCCACCGTGAGTTGGCTGCCGACATTTTACTTTAGTATTTTTTGGTGTGATTTGTTTTGTCATCCGGCGGTCGGCTGTGAGGGGACGCCGGCTGTAATCATTTATATTAAACCTTTTTGTTTAACTGTCTTCCGGTTCCTGCCTCCTTTCTTCCACCCTCTTTGAACCTTTCTACACCGTTTAACTGTATTCACTCAAAAATATAATCATACAGACTTTTTGTAATATAACAGTCTTGTTGAAACCAGTGACAAAGATTGGATAAGTGTTCAAACTGACACTTTCATAGAAAGCGGGCCTTCTGAGCTTCATCACGCAAGGTTGAGCCACAGATCCTTGGACCACTATCATGGATATCGTCCAACCCAGGGCATTCGCCCTAACCTTCATCGCTCGAGGCGCTAGGCCTGTGGCGGTGCGCAGCTGGGTCGACCTTCCCATCAACCTGATCCAAACGCTCTGGCATATGACCCAATGGGTCGCTATAACGTTTTGGACCCTATTGACCGCCATAGAGTGGAGGGTGAAAGCAGCTTAACCCACGGCATTATAACTCCTCGACACGAGTGTCGAAGAGCTACATGCCCTGGAAGGGAGACTTGGTCGACTCCTCCAAGTGGCAGCATCCATCGTGCACCATGGCTGCAAGTCCACCTGGGTGGTCAACATAGCCCTTAGCTGCCTTCACCATCCAGGAAAGTAATGGCTCCCTGAGCCCCTCAGACAGGAGCACGCCGCGGATGGCATACTCCGCATCTAGTGAGCTCCACGTGGAGCTCCGGGTCAGTCTGAGGAAGCACGGCCATCACTTTTGCGTTGCCTCCTGAGCTCGACCGCCCAGAGGCGGGAGCTCTAAGGGTCTTCACATAAGACAGGAGCATGCCGCGAACGGCATACTCCACGTCTTGTGAGCTCAACGTGCATCTCCGGCCCGGGGAAACATGGCCGTCATCTCTGCGTTACCTCCTCTTGGGCTCGACCGCCCGGAGGCGGGAGCTCCAAGGGGCTTCACATCTGATGACCGGAGGTAGCTATCAGATGTTATGAAAGAGCACATTGTCGAGTCTTGGCCGCTATGGGACGGTACACCGCCGTCCATCGGGGACAAGCTAGGTGAGCGTGTCCGGGCATGGATGACCCTTGAGCCGAAGCTGGCGGAGTCACAAACACGGGAACACGCCGATCACCCCCGCCGTTCGCTGAAGCGTTCAATCTCGCCGAGGCGGCGGTCGCGCACAGGGAACAGACGTGTTGCGGCAACATTTCGGAGAACGTACCCGGTGTGACCGCCACACCTGAGGATAAACCATGCCACTGCATGCTGGAACCCCAACGTGCAGTACAGGTGTCGTGCCCGTCAGACTCGAAGATGGGTCTGTCATACCCAAGAACACAGCTGCAACATTTCATCATCACCTAGGAACAAGATGGTGGGACCATCTCTTGGGTAACGGTCAGACGAGGCGAGGTGCAAACGATCCCCCAGCCAGTGGCTGACGATAGACGCTCACATCCTCACATCACCCTCGCCCCTCCCCGCAGTGGACGGCAGGGCCGTAGTCACTGTCGTCACGAAACGGGAAGCAGCGAGTTTGCGCCTGAGTCCCGTGGGAACACAGCAGTCCGTGACGCAACGTCTGATTCATACACCGCCCGCAGTGCGGACAGAACTGATCCATAACGGCCGCCCCAGCCTGCTGGAATCCCAATACCCGGGGTAGCCGTTGTGTCCGTCCCCCCTCCTTAATGAGAGTTGAAACTGTGAGAATTATTAGTCCTGAAAACGACCTGCTCTTTTAGATCTGCAGCTCACTGCCGAGACGCCCAGGGGAACTCTGCTCTCCGGAGGAGAATTCCGCCGCCGACAGGAAAGTGTCCGCTTGCCAAGGGGGATCCGCCGTCCGAAGGGAGAAGTCCGCTGCTCTGCGTCATAAGTCCAGCAGGAACTCGAAGAAATAAACTCGACATCATACGCCGAGAAGGTTCCGAAGAACAAAGGATGATGAATGACCGCCGCCATCTTCCTTTTATACCCGTATGTAAGGGGCAGAGACTGGCGTGGGCGGGCCATTGGCCAATCCCCATTGGCGTTTTAGTTTTATCTCGGAGATGATAGGTTCTCAGAATCAAACCCCAGTCTGTCTCTCAACACAACATCGAGAGACCGACTGAAGGGGAACTGGGCTATACTATGTCACTACAGCACAGGCAAGCCAGACAAGGGGTCAGAGTTTTGCTGGGTCAGTTAGCCCCTGCTGGTAAATGCCCCAATTACACATTCTGTGGGCCAAAACACTTCTTTGTCATAACATGAGAGTAGCCCTATATTATGGCAATATGTTGGTTAAACTCAGGTTGATTGTGACACTTTTAGAAATTTATTTCAATGAGTAAAATTTGAAAAATCTCGAAAAGTCCACAGTCAACCTGAAATCACTCTACTTTTTTGTCAGTGACCAAATTTTTTTTTTTTGTGTTAACATAGTGGTTAATGTTTTAACTCTCGATGTCTGGAAATCTGAAAGTCTGAAATAATGCCACATGATTTAAATTTGATGGAGTTTGAAAGTTAATGTATAATTATAGAATTTGAAATTGCCATAAACTTTGAAGTTGTTGAAAAAATGCTTAGAGAGTATTGGGGAAAATGTAATTCATGATTTTTCCAAAATATTTTTGGCTTTTTTATTATGATCACGGAGTACTTCAAAGCACATATATATGAATATGACAAAAAATGAATCAATGGACAAAACACTTTATAACATATCACTCCAAGCTATTTTTCATTTTGTTCAAAACAACACCTCACAACTGCTTTTCATTCAAATTCCGACATTCAGTAGTTTATGGAACTTCCAACTTTTCCTACATGGAAACGTGTTGAATGTTATTGGCAGAATATTCTTTCAATAATAAACTAGATGAACAATTGGCAGCATTTAAAAGAGACCAACCTAAAAAATAATGTAAATACTGTTTTATAAAATTAAGATTCACAGCTTTACTTGCATGGCACAGTATACTCTGTACCATAGTGTCAGGACTTAAGCATAACATTGGACTGTCAGAACATTGCTTCAGTAAGACTAAACACATTGTAAACATTGTAAATATGAAGCAAGACTAAACACATAGTAAACATCGTAAATATAGTTATAGCAACACAACTCTGCAAACAATAATTAACTTGGATAAAGAAAATAGACTAGTCATTAAAAGATGGCAAATGTTATCTAACATGAAATAAAAGATGAGCCTGTTATTTTTCCAGTTCAGATTTCTTCAGATATCTTTTATGGCAGACATTTTTAAAATAATTTGTGCAAGTCAGCAGCTTAAAAAAAACAGCAGGGGCCTGGGAACAACTACTAAGGTTAGATATGGAAAGATTGTGTGTGCGAGTGTTAGAGTACAAGAGAGAGGCAGAGAAAGACAGAGTGAGAGTAAAACTGTGAGACGCTGCAAACCTTTTAAAAAAGCATGTTCTTCTCATATCCCGATTTAGTCTCTCACACAAACCTCAGGGGAGTAAATTCATGCCAGAGAGATTTTGACATTATCGGTTCTACTATTAGGCAAAAATACTCGCATTTTATAAAAACCCACACCATGAAATTAAATTGACTTGGTAAACATCTTGATGTTCCTCACTGGACGCCATATAAATAACAGAGAAATAATTGAATGCCATATCTGGTGGAAAAAATCTCTGAAGGCACCATTGTGTCCAGACTTGCCCACTAAATGTATAACAATAGGATTCATCACAACAACGCCGAAAACAATGATGTTACTAAGAGACCCTACCACTACCATGACATGCACGGTGTCACTTTCAAAACCTCATTCACATTCACCGCAATTATTTTGATATTATACATGCTAAGACTTACTCTGTTTATAGGGGGAACAAATGGTTAAAATAATAATAAAGACAGCTATGTTTTTAAAAATGAAGAGAAACAACATTATCTTTAAATACATCAGATGTCTTCACTCAACAACATGCATCTGGCAAATCAAATGATGGGATCACTCTTTAGGTCCTTTAATCTGAGTCCATATACAGTACATACAATATAAACAATTGTGCAGTAAAACTCATTTGAATGGGGAACCACAAACCTTTGCACATGTGGAGACACAGAACTGTAAACACAAGAATATGAGACCTTTCAACAGTCATATCAATTTACATATACATGTAATTACATGCATACACAAGTAAATTCAAATAGTTTAATATAGACCAATATGAAACCAGGAGTGATCATAAGGTTTGTTTACCTAATAAAGGACCATATGGATGGTACAACTACGGAGTAAAACAAGGTTCAGCTTGTGATCTCGATGCCTATCCACATCTTGATCTTGATGCCTAAAAGAAACTTAGAAATAAATAAAATCATACGCTTGCAATTTTGGAACATAACTGGTCAGTTGTGATTAAACTCAGCAGTATAATTGAAAAGGCCCATGTTTGTTTTGGTTCTCCCGTACATTTAAACAAGCAAATGTCTTTGTTACAACACAATCAAACATGTTGGAAAAAGCATCACGTAATTCCAATATAACATTTAATTTTCTAAAATGACTTCAGTGTTGGGCAATGCATTAAAGTAAAAAGCTATAGTTACATGCCCGTGCCCCCTGAGGATCATGCATGTTGTTTACAATAGCCTGCTGTGTGATCTCCAATGGATGGTATAATCACAAACAGGTTTTATGTTTACAGCCTTCAACACATGCTGAATTTAATTCTATATGGCAAGACTGTCCAATCTGATGGAAATACATCAAAAGATCATCTGCTCATAAGGAAGAGCAGTTAAGTATTAAATCCCCAGTATTTCAGTGATGGATGTCTGAAAGCGCCTGAAGAAAAGTCTTACGAAATGATTGTAAAATAACCTTATGTGCCTGACCATATTAATTCCTGGGCTAAAACTTTAAAAGATTTTTAACCACATGTCTGTAAGGAAATCTTTATGCGGTAGTGGCTAAATCCAATGACTAAATCAATTCAATATGAACGAATATTAAAGAAATAATTAATGGCATTTCATAATGCATAATTAATGCTTGTTATTAAGTGCAAGATCTGATTCCATTAGTTATAATGTTTTTGACATTACAAAAATAGTTTCAGGCCTAAAGATTCCATATTGCTCCCACAGCTACTTTGTTAGTCAGATTTTGTTTAGCCGGGTGGGGGATGCATAGCTGAGCCTGATGACTGCTCAAACAAAAGTTGGTCTGTATTTCTTTTCAAGCACTGTATTATGCTCATTCAGCTGCTGAAGAGGCTCTTTTGTCTGAGCAGAGGTTGTGATGCATTTTCCATGATTGCATGCAGTTTGGAAAGCATTCACTGGAATCATCAATAGCTGACTCCAATAACCAGGACCACCGGAACAAGCTGGCATTTACATTGGCAGTATTGAAAATCTTGCTGCAACTCCTAGAGCAAACATCTATATTGATTTATTGAGTGTTCACTCTCCGGGTAATTTAAAGATTTTATCAAGCTAAAAAGTAACAAAACAAGAATCTCAAAACAATGACTGTGAACTTGACATAAATTGGACATAACAAAAACCACGGACAAAAAAACTTACAGCGATGTTTGACAACATACAGTACAAGGACTGAACCCGGGGGGAGATAGTTTACTGCTCAGAGGTTGCTTTTTTAAGGCTAGACTTTTTGGAGTTCTCAGTGACAGCTTTTTTATTTCAATCATCAAATTTGTCTCGAAAAAATTCTCCTATTCTTAAGGAGAAATAAAGAGACACAAAAGTGAGCACTGTAATGAAAGCACAATGAATGGACTGCCTAGCTTAGATACTTTGTCTTGAAAGACAAGACTTAATGTGTGCCCTGTCTCTCTCAACTCAAATTCAACTCTCAATTCAAAAGATTGAGCTTCTTACCTAATTTCCAAAGTACCTCCTCCAGTGGAACTTTAGTAAGACATATGAAATTAAAATATATTTTCCCTGTTTGCACAAAACAGCATTAAAGGGATAGTTTAAATTTAAAATTTAAATTCTCTCACCATTTACTCACCCTCAGATTGATCCAAACCATTTTTAATGTCTTTGTTCTGCTAAATACTAAGGAAGATATTTGGAAGAATGCCAGTAACCCAACAGATTTCATTTCCCATTTACTGACAAAGTAGGGAAAATAAATATTATGGGAGTCAATGGGGACGAGATCTGTTTGACTACTATATTTCTTCCAAATATTGCCCTTTGTGTTAGCAGAACAATTACATTTATACCGATTTGGACAAATCTGAGGATGAATAAATGACAACAGAATTTTCAGAGTATAAGAACTGTATTTGCGATGTGCATATACTGTATGGTACAGTTCATGTACATTTTGAAACTTTGGTGGCGCTTTTGTACATTCAAACTCTTATGTAATGTAATCTAACAAAAAAGAAAGCAAAAAAGGATGAAAGAAAGAATCTCCATCTGCTCCACCATCCCATACCAATATTCTAAACTACAATAATTAATTAAAGAGGGTTTACTTCAGGGCAACTTGAAGGCATTTCAACAACCTGAAGTTAGAGCGTTGAGGGCCACTTGTAAAAATCAACAATATAATCACTCCAACAAATATACAACATATAAGACACATTAACACCGTAACAGACCTCAGATTGCAGTCCTCACAGACCACTCCGGTTCTGCTGGGTGCCTGAAGTGGCAAAGCAAATTGATTTTCAAATTGTAAATCCTCTGTCCTTAAAGCAGATACTTGACTTTTATGGGTGAAATAAAAGAATGATTTTATTCCCAAAACAATAAACAGTGTTCCATGTGTTCACTGTTAAAACCCTGCAATTTATCTGTGTTGTCTGGCACTAAAAGGAAAAGACTTGATTTGTGATTTCAAAAACCTGAGAAGTCTAAAAATTATTACTTATTCCAAACCTCAGGGCATTAAATTAACCTCAATTTATAGTCTCAGAAAACTTGGTTAATCCTCAAACCAAAGTCTGGGCTTTTCCTGTTTGTAACTGACTGTACTACTGGCCAGGCTGGAGTAGGCAATGAAAAAGGCAACTGTATCCAAACATTTTTCTTACTTTGTTCCCATCTGCCGACATTTTTTCATACTGCTTTTCAGTAAGGTAAAATGTGAAACCTGTGACTGATGACAGGGATATTAACTAAGCAGAAAACACTCAACTTGTCAGATTGTAAAACTGATAGTGTTAAAGCAGAAATTACTTGATATAAATGCAAATTGCTGCTAGCAATAACCTTCATGGCCTTACCCACCATGGAGGTCCTTGAGGTGCAGATCTCTGTATTTTGGCGTGAAAAAAACGCAATTTAGTAGAAAACGCCTAAATAACTCATCTCATATCTGATCTACCCCAGCTGTTTAAAAGCGCTGTAAAGTGTCAATATGATAGAGTTGGCCAATCAAATGAAGAAAGGCGGGGATTACGGTCCAATCAAATGAAAGAAGGCGTGAGTTGCTATTGACAGAAGTCAAGCTCGAGTTCAGTTTTTAGTGTGAAAGAGTTTAGTAGCAAACTGTTTAAAGAGTAAGTAACATTAGATTAGATTAATCTAGAATTAGATTAAGCAGTCTGTTCTGTTGCCGTGTTTGAAAGTAAGGGGAATGAATAACAAAGTTATTGGCTTGTAAAAAAGGGAGTCGACTCTGAATCACGCAAGCGAGACGTGAACTAGTGTGAAATGTTTATATAAATGAACTCGGCTACTTTAAGTGTTCAATCTTTTATCGTCTATCTATTTTCTACTATCGTTTTCGGATGTTTCAGACTGGTAAGGTAAAATCCCTCCATCTCTATCCATGCACTGTATATAATATCCAACCACCTGTAAACCGTAATCCAGTAATGATGGTAGGCATTCCATTTGCGACACATGATGAACGCACGCGTTTGACCAATCACAACAGACTACACCATCTGACCAATCACATGACACTAGGGTAGCGGATAGGAGGGCATTAGACGGATGAATCGCGGAATGAATCATTTGAGAGTCAGTCAAGAAGTAATAACTGCCTATTATTACGACATAATAAAAAATGAGTGCAAAATGCTGACTGTGTCGCTTTCTCCCTCTTTTAAGAGCCCCCGTGAGTTTACACTCGTTTTGAGCGTGCTGACGCACATCAACATTTAAACAACTAACCTGAGTAAACGACCGATTTTAAAATCCAGTAAACCAAACTACAAAACGCCTAAAATATATCATTTACGTTTTTAATGATAGTTTGACGCAATAAAAACATTACCCGACCTTCACTAGTTCATGCTTAACTGCGTGGCTTTGACTCAGATGTGTTTATAGGTTTTGTTTAGCCTATTGAAACAACTATATGATTTGTAAACAATTAAAATGCATCACTTTTAAACAAATTATCATTCTTTGATTATGTATATAATTTAAGTTGAACTATTTTTAATAAAAACCAAACTGTCTGCAACTTCTGTGGTAACACAAAACAGTTAAAGGGACCGTTCCCTCAAAAATGGAAATTCTGTTATCACTCTCTTACCTTTATAAAATTTTAAAATAAAAATATCAATTGACCATATCAATTGATCACTACTGATAAACAGGAAAAGTCAGAGATGGTTTTAACAATTGTTATGTAATTTGCAATCCAAACGTTTTAAAATGTTTTTTTGTTTTTTGGGACAAATTCAGTTTTTGGACCTCGGTTTTTCCAAAATCCTGCGTACGGCCCTGATCACCATTACTAAATTACTAAAACTTCTCAGGTGAAGGCATTTCAGATGTAGTGTGATGCAAACCTTAGATTTTGACATGCCATGTCACCTTCCTGCTTCTGTATCCAGAGGATGTATTTCAGATTTGATGTTGGCTCGGATAAACCTCCCACAAAGTGTGAAAACGAATATGATAGGGTAGTCGCAAGGTGCTTGGAAGAAACACATTATTTTAATAGCAAAAACTGAACTAACACATTAATAGGAACATTAAGAAAACCATTATGGTATAGTCTCTTATTTATTCAATTTCTATCACAGTCTATACAGTGTACATTCTGTAAAGACAAATTAAATATGAGCCACATATGAAGTCATCTGAGCCCATGACTGTAATGTGTTTTACCTTCAGCAATGTTTGACCGTAATATCCCTTGACAGACCATCGGTAAATCTATCCCTTGAGACTCACAAGTACAATACATAGAGTTAAACTTTTGCAAGGCTTGGAAAAGGTGTGCAGTATCACGTTCCAGAAGGTCTCAATGGACCTCTCAAAATCCAACCACAAAACCTCCCTCAACATGGGATACACCTGACCCTGTGTTCAATCATACTATTGACGCGAGATGCTTTTAAATTCGATGAGGGTAAAGAGCAGGATTACTTATATAGTGGTCCTTCAAACCAGATCATGTTTTTCTATATTTTAAAGATTTAAACAGTATTTCACATGATGAATGTCTGGTTTACACTGAGGGCATTGCTAGACACATTTTACTGTGGTGTGTGGCTCCATTAAAACATTAAAAGCTTACAGTTTTACGGTGGTAAAAGTCAATCTTTGTAAAAGGGTGTTACATTTTCAAGACACGTCAACACACGAGCTGTTGTCATGTACAGTTATATATAAAAGCCATGTACTGTATGTAAATAAAAACAAACATTTCCTTTTCTTTTCTTTCATTTGTCCATCCATGCATCCATCCATCCATTTTCCTCCGCTTATCCTGGGCCGGGTCGCGGGGGCAGCAGTCTTAGCAGGTATGCCCAGACTTCCCTCTCCCTAGACACTTCCTCCAGCTCTTCCAGGGGGACACCGAGGCGTTCCCAGGCCAGCCGGGAGACATAGTCCCTCCAGCGTGTCCTAGGTCTTCCCCAGGGTCTCCTCCCGGTGGGACTTGCCCGGAACACCTTACCGGTAAGACGTCCAGGGAGCGGAAAAGATGCCCGAGCCACCTCAGCTGTCCCCTCTCGATGTGGAGGAGCAGCGGCTCTCTAAGGGATCGTCAACCACCCTGCGGAGAAAGCTCATTTCGGCCGCCTGTATCCGGGATCTTGTCCTTTCGGTCATGATCCACAGCTCATGAACATAGGTGAGTGTAGGAACGTAGATTGACCGCTAAATCGAGAGCTTCGCCTTGCGGCTCAGCTCCTTCTTCACCACGACAGACCGGTACAGCGACCGCATTACTGCAGAAGCTGCACCGATCCGTCTGTCAATCTCCCGTTCCATCCTTCCCTCACTCGTGAACAAGACCCCCAGATACTTGAACTCCTCCACTTGAGGCAGAGACTCTCCACCCACCTGAAGTGGGCAAGCCAGCCTTTTCCTTTTTCTTTCTGTTTGATTGTCAGAGAGCCAACACAGACACCACCAGCTTCACCCAATGCAATCAACAGATCTCACTCACCTGAGTATTGATCACACACCTGCCAGCAATCACCAACCACACACTATAAAGTCACACTCCCCGGTTCTCTCACTGTCTGGTCTCAAACTTACTATGAGATTCAACCCTACCGCAGTATCTCCTGAAGATTCACCAAGGACTTTGGACTCCACTCAACCTTTGTGTGTGTGTGTCTCTTCGACTTGGCTCTCCTGTTTCCCGTCTACTCCAGTGGACTAAACAAACTACTCATAATCAGATAAGACTCATAGACTTTCCTAGCTCAAGCCCCTTGTCTCCAATGTATTTGCTTTACCCATATTCTGTCTTGCTTTACAATAAACTCCCTTGTCATAGTACTGACCTCTGTGTCCCGTGTCTGCCTGCTGACAAATATATTTAATTTAACCTTTAATTTGACTTCAAGTTACTTGTAATCTAACTGCAAGTTACTTTCAATCCGTCTTCAAGTTACTTACATTAACATTAAGTGATTTAGCAGACACTTTTCTCCAAAGCGAGGGTTGGGAGTTGTGAAGCAGAATAAGCAAGGCAATACAAGACGCCGCTGGTTTGCTGAACGCAGGCTTCTTGATGGAGTGTAGGCATGAAGTAGTGTGTGAAAGTATGCCGGTAAAGATCCAGTGATAGTCCTATAGGCAAGCATTAGTGACTTTAACCAGTAGCCAGTAGAGAGATGAAAGGGGGCATCACATGAGCCCTTTTGGGCTGTTTGAAGACGAGGCGTGCTGCTGCGTTCTGAAAAATCTGGAGTGGTTTGATAGCCTTTGCAGGAAGACCAGCAAGGAGGGCATTGGAATAGTCCAACCTTGAGATTACTAGGGCGTGGACAAGGAGTTGAGCCGCATGCTCAGTGAGATAGGGTCTAACTATTCTAATGTTGAATAAGGCATATCGGCATGACAGCGTTGTCCTTGCAATGTAATCATTGAACTGTTCATCGAATATGACTCCGGGGTTTCTAGTTTTGGAAGGAGTGATTGTTGTATTGACAAGTTGGATGGTGATATCGTGTTGCATCGTGGGGTGTGCCGGAAACAAAAGCAGTTCTGTCTTTACAGGGATCAGCTGGAGGTGATGCTCTTTCATCCAAGTTGAGTTATCTTCTAGGCAGGCTGTAATGTGAGCTGCTACAGTGGTATCCTCTGGGTGAAACGAGATGTGGATCTGGGTTTCGTCAGCATAACAGTTATACGAGAAGCTGTGTGTCCGTATGATGGGTCCCAAGGATGTCATGTAGATGGAAAAAAAACATTGGCCCAAGCACCGATCCCCGAGGGACCCCAGTGATCATGTGATGAGCAGTGGACAGCGAGCCCCTCCATGAGACCCTGAAGGATCTGCTGGAGAGGTATGATTTGAACCAGTGGAGAGGAGTGCCTGAGATTTCTAGAGATGACAGGGTTGCTAGCAGTATCTGGTGATTAAGCGTGTCAAACGCTGTGGAAAGGTCTGTCAGAATCAGGACTGAGGATTTAGATTAGGCCTTGGCTACCCGCAGTGCTTCTGTGATCGATAGTAGTGCAGTCTCAGTGGAGTGGTTTGTTTTGAAGCCAGACTGCTTGTCATCCAGAAGCTTTCTGCTCATTCTGAGATTGGTAGGAAGACACCTGCTTGAAAACTGCCCTTTCGAGTATTTTTGCAATAAATGGGAGGAGAGAGACCGGACTGCAACTGTTGGTAGTAGAGGGGTCCAATGTTGGTTTCTTAATTAGGGGCATGATCTGGGCCTGTTTGAATGTGGATGGAAAAGTGCCGGTGATGAGGGAGGTGTTGATGATGTGTGTGAGTGTGAGTGTGCTGGATATAGCCTAAAGGATATCGGAGGGGATTTGGGTCAAGGGGACAGGTACTTGTAATCTTTCTTCAAGTAACTTCATTAAATTTGATTTAATTTTTCCTTTACTTTAATAAAATATTATTTTACATAAATGTAAATTGGATTTAATTTTGCCGTAAAATTAAGGCATTTGGCAGACGCTTTTATCCAAAGCGACTTACATTGCTTTATCCTATACATTTTACATAGGTATTTGCAATCCCCTGGGATCGAACCCACAACCTTTCGTTGTTAACGCAATATATAAATAACAATTTGTTAAAAATCATTTGGGGTCAAAAAGAACCATAACCCTTACTGTCTTTTTAACCACTTGCCGAGTTTTTGTATGGATGGATGCACCTTTGTAACATGTACATCACCCAAGAAGGAAAAGTTGCAAAAACAAAGCTGCTCCGAATTGTACTCTATGACATAACCGGAGTTCAGTCCATTGTGCATCTGTTTCCCGTCTTCTCTTCCTCAGTCTGGAGCTCATAAAGTCGCAGCGGTGATGGACAATGTGATCTTAACACCACAGAGGAAAGACAAAGTAAACCCAGGCCCATCAAAGGAACATTCGACAGAATGACAAAATCTCTTTCACCTGCTGTATGAGATGCTGTGCAATGTTCGAGAAAACTGAGCTCACTGCCATGCAAGCTTTTTATTCCTCACCGTGGGACCCCAGAGTTTCACATTACCAGACGTGTGCCACTGTGCAAGGAAACCATGACAATTAACCCATGCCTCTGAGGTCGAGTAAAAGCTCAGCGACACATCTCTCAAACAAAATGGTAGAATACAGCTGGGTACTACTGGGAGGGATGGATGCATGCTCTCATGCTCCGGTAAGTTTTCTTTCACAGTTTATGGAGTGTTTCTGACCTGACAAACACAGATTTGCCCTTAGGCTTTTTGAGACATTAATACCCTTTGGAGAGTTATGTAGGAAAATAGTAGATTAGGTATCAGCACAAATCTAAATGACACAAAAAAATAAATAATTCAAGCTGTATAAGGCAGCTAGTTGAACCTTCTCACTTTCTCCTGCATTTACTCCCCACTGACAAAAGCAAAAACAATCGTAACCCCTCAGTTTCAGTTCTTCTCCAGTTCTCCATAAACTCACTATAGCATATCTGCAGATTTATGGACGAAGGCCAGAGAATTCACTCACTTTCTCCAAATAAAACATATTTTACAATAACATAAGCTGTGTTAATAACATGTAAGTGGCCATCTAAAACAGACCCCTGGGTGGAGAATGATATAAAGAGTTTCTTCATCTTGATTTGTGTCAGACCCCCTCCTCATCACTGCAGGCCTCGTCTCTGTTCCAAGTCATGGGACAGCATTCCAGTTTATACAAAGCGTACAGGCATCTCTTTCATTATTCATGATGGATATCCGCTTTGTGTATGATGTATTTTTGTTTGGTCTGCTTTATTGTCATCTTGAAAGTTCTTTCGCGTTGTTTTGAAAGAAACCTTCAATTAGACGGACTATGGCTGAAAGCCTGGTCTTGTGAAGTTCCTCTTGTTGATTGAGGTTGACCGTTTGCAGATTTGTCATCTATAAATGTTTGGATGTGCTCTTTTCTCAGCACCTTGAGATGTGGCACAAGCTATACATAATTCAATAGCATGTGGTAGTCCACACATGCGTCTCACTTTGTCATTTTATACATAATACATTGAAACATCATACATACTGATCGTGAACAACAAAGTCAATTTTGAAAAAACTGAAAACACAAGGGTAGAACTAAAGAAACGTTTTTCCAAAGTTTAGTTCAACTCATTTTTGTAAATAAACAACTGAAGGAAGTACAGACATTACCTCAAAGAAGTCCAAATTAGCTGCCAACCACTGAGGACAATACCAAGTATGATGCCAACTAGTATGATTTTGTAAATATGGTTCAATTTTTTTATTACAAACATCTCTTGCACGTGTACATGACCCCACTGGTTATGCACATGCACTGTAAAAAGGTTCTCGTAGGTCACCTAAAAATATGCTTCATGGGGTAACATTTTAAATTGACTGCCTCAACTTAAAAGTAATAGCTTACGTACTACACCTACAAAATGAATCCGGGTTAAATTGTGTAAAAAATGTCTCCTTACCATTTTTTAAAACTGGACCAATTTTTTAAGTGTGGGAAAAACATAAAGAACCATGTGAGGTATTTTCTGGACTATAAACTCCATCTGTGATTGTATTCTTTTACTTTTTAAAGTTTCTCTATGCATTACTTTGTGACTTTCATGACTTTTGTGCTTTATTTTTTTCAAAAATGCTTGACACATTTCGGCTATTTAACCACACAAAATTACATACTCATCCCAGATGGAGATTATTTACTAATAGGTCTCAAATCCTATAGAGACCTTTAAGTCTCTTACTTGTTATACAATTTACAACAAAATAAAAGATGATTGCTCTTTATTTTATCTAATTTCAGATCTTCCAATTTCAATCTTCTACTGTGGTCTATTAAGGTAATAGGCCCATATTTGATAGTGGCAGTGTTTTCTGTTTTTCTGACTCAGTATCATATCTACAAAACAAAGCGGCTCAAAAAATATTTCTTTGTTAAGTGATGCAACATGACAACAAACACCCCTCATGTTATATTTACGTTTAGGTTGACTACTATATTAAAAAGTACATTAAACAAGAACCTCTACAACTGGTGCTTTACAGTACAGAAGTGAGAACTTTTTGCAAAATTATATTTACCATCGCTTAATAATTTGGTTAAATAATAAAAATATCAATCATCAGATATCAGTCTTATTTAAGCAAGACCGGATATGATATACCCATTTTATAAAATTTGGATTTTCCTTATAACATTTAAAAATGTCTTGCCATTTATGGCATAAGAAGCATGTTAAACGGGATGATGTGGCAGATCTACAGACCAAGGTATTCTCTACTCATGAAAACAGGCGACGTCATCCACGATGAAGACCTGGTTTGCTCTCCTATTTGTGTGTGTGTGCAGATTAATGGGAAACATTAAACCCACTGAGACTCTATGGTGAATTATCCCTTTGGATTTTTCCCCCAGCTATTACCTTCACCCTCTGGAATGCCTGTTTCAAGTTTTAGAGGCTGTATTTCCAAGCTCTTTGCAGGGAGAAATTTTTTGAAAAGGAGATGTTGATCTGATGGTAATCCTGCCCTTTGATGGCAAGATGTTTTTAAAAATCATGACCTTGCAGAAAATTGGCATGCTGGTTAGCACCACCATGAGAGAAAACTACAATGCTTACAGTGTAGGCACCTTCATTGCTTATAAAAGGAACAGCATTTGATTTCTTTGAATGGGCATTCTGGAAAAAAATATCAGATATGTAGCTTTTGTTGTACTATATTAATTTCATTTATATTGGGTATAACAATTTTTGGGGTAGTTTATAGAAATTTAAGTAGACTCAAGTCTCAAGTTAATTCTTTCCTGACAGGATAGTTCACTCAAAAATGAAAGTTCTTTCATCATTTGCTCACTGTCATGTCAATCCAACATATATGACTTTCTTTCTTCTGCAGAACACTAAATAAGATATTTTGAAGAATGTTGGTAACCAAACAACATTGGCCACTATTGACTTCCACTGTTTGGTGGAATAAATTATTACTGTCTGTTCATTTTTGTCTGTGCCTTTATGCCTTGTATTTTGTCTAAGTATTCTTGTGCTTAGTTGACTACATACATTACATGGACTATGTTGCTTTATGATATTAAATATGGCAAATATAATTGCTATGATATTGTTAGATTTCGCACAGTGGTCTAAAATTTATTGAACAACTCGACAAACACTGTTTTTAATATTACCATGTGTTGCCCAGTCTATGTTCTCTAAAGGCTTTCATGGAAAGCTCTGTGGATTGTTTCCTGAGGATTGTTCTTGGTCAGTCAAAAACATTATAATTAATGATGTTGTTGCTTGCATGGGGAGAAATCAGAAAAGCTTGCATTTCTCGCTAAGCAAGTGTCCAAATTCTCTGTATGTTTGTTACTGTAAATGTGCACTAGATAAAGATTTCAAAGCATGATTTCACAGAAGAGGCATCATTTCAAAGGATATAGCCAGGATGTTTACCACAGATGAATCACATGATGTTTACCAAAGCAGAAATACATTTGGGCAGAGAGGTGAATCTTTAATGCATTTATACGATAAATAATAGGTCCATTACATTGAAAGACAACAAACTAGGAAATATCCACTCTATGGGTGAGTTCTGTGCCTGGGCTTGTGAAAATATGTTAAGCTGTGTATCAAGTGATGAATGATTCAAATATTTAATTTTGAGTAGACTGAAGATTTCTTTTTAGGTCCAGTGAACACTGCAGAACAGCAGGACTTCCTATTGAACAACAACACAAAGGTCAAAAGGTGCTCCTCATTAATCATCCAGAAGGTACAATTTATGAGCCTGTACCTTGATGAATGTGGGTAGGGAGAGTCTTTTCATATTTCGAGGATTTTTAGTGGAAAATGGGTTTCTAACATGTCAACATAATAAATGATGTGCATACAGCAAAGCTGTTTCTGGCGTTTGATGCATGCGTTGTTGTGGAGTAACTAACATTTTTTCAGTGGGTGCAACAGTAACTCAATTGGTTTCAAAACAGTGTAGCTTATTTAGTGCTGAGCTATACATTTTTGTACTATTATCCCATTGTATTACGTCTGCAGCTTTACAGCCATGTGATAAAAAAGCATAAATGAAACATGTTCCTAAAACGTATTGTTCTAAATACATCTCATTACCATGTTTTATTTCACTTCATAACCTGGTCCTCCCTATCGTTATCTCTGTTTGACATATAAAATTGCTGATTTCTTGCGGAGTTATTTTCCTTATGTATACTTGATGTCAAATGATGTTATTTCTTGCAAAATTCAAACTAACAGCTGAAATTGAAGCATTATTGCAAGCTTATCATTACGAATCGGGGTAAGGTAAGGAGACATTTTATGAACACTGACTTTTTATACTTGCTCATTTATTAATTGCACTGATTGGATTTCGAACACTTCTGGGCATAAAACGACTTGTAGCGAACACTGATGTTCTATTCACTTTTATAAACTTGTGTGATTCCCAGTTTTTTAGATAACAAGAGTAAAGTTCAATGTTTAATATTGTTGCCCTCATTGAGATCCTCATACTAAAAGTTAGGTTGACCGTATTATAACTGCTTCTAAAGGTCCAGTGTATAAAATGTAGAGGAATCCAGCGGTGAGGTTGCGAATTGCTAAGATGTTGTCAGTTTTTGCTGCTTTGCTGAATTAGACAACGTATTTATGACACGTCCTCTGTAGAGCACCCTCTGTCCGTTTAGGGCTACTGTAGAAACAACATGACGAATTACATACATGGGGACCTTAAACATAACCCATCATTATGTAAGGTCTTTATACGCCTCTGAAGACATAGTTATGTACAGGTGCTGGTCATATAATAAGAATATCATCAAAAAGTTGATTTATTTTACTAATTCCATTCAAAAAGAGAAACTTGTATAATGTATACATTTATTCCACACAGACTGTTATATTTCAAGTGTTTGTTTCTTTTAATTTTGATGATTATAACTGACAACTAATGAAAACCCCAAATTCAGTATCTCAGAAAATTTGAAAATTACTTAAGACTAATACAAAGAAAGGATTTTAAGAAATCTTGCCCAACTTAAAAGTATGAACATGAAAATTATGAGCATCTACAGCCCTCAATACTTAGTTGGGGCTCCTTTTGCCTGAATTACTGCAGCAATGCGGCGTGGCATGGAGTCGATCAGTCTGTGGCACTGTTTAGGTGTTATGAGAGCCCAGGTTGCTCTGATAGTGGTCTTCAGCTCTTCTTCATTGTTGGGTCTGGCATATCGCATCTTCCTCTTCACAATACCCCATAGATTTTCTATGGGGTTAAGGTAAGGCGTGTTTGCTGGCCAATTAAGAAAAGGGATACCATGGTCTTTAAACCAGGTACTCGTAGCTATGGCACTGTGTGCAGGTGCCAAGTCCTGTTGGAAAATGAAATCTGCATCTCCATAAAGTTGGTCAGCAGCAGGAAGCATGATGTGCTCTAAAACTTCCTGGTATACGGCTGTGTTGACCTTGGACCTCAGAAAACACAGTGGACCAACACCAGCAGATGAGATGGCACCTCAAACCATCACTGACTGTGGGAACTTTACATCGGACCTCAAGCAACGTGGATTCTGTGCCTCTCCTCTCTTCCTCCAGACTCTGGGACCCTGATTTCCAAAGGAAATGCAAAATTTACTTTCATCTGAGACGATAACTTTGGACCACTCAGCAGCCTTTTGTCTTTAGCCCAGGCGAGACGCATCTGACGATGTCTGTTGTTCAAGAGTGACTTGACACAAGGAATGCGACAGCTGAAACCCATGTCTTGCATACGTCTGTGCGTAGTGGTTCTTGAAGCACTGACTCCAGCTGGAGTCCACTCATTTTTGAATGGATTTTGTTTCACAATCCTCTCCAGGGTGCGGTTATCCCTATTGCTTGTACACTTTTTTTCTACCATATCTTTTCCTTCCCTTCGCCTCTCTATTAATGTGCTTGGACACAGAGCTCTGTGAACAGCCAGCCTGTTTTGCAATGACCTTTTGTGTCTTGCCCTCCTTGTGCAAGGTGTCAATAATCGTCTTTTGCACAACTGTCAAGTCAGCAGTCTCCCCATGATTGTGTAGCCTACAGAACTAGACTGAGAGACCATTTAAGGGCCTATGAAGGTGTTTTGAGTTAATTAGCTGATTAGAGCGTGGCACCAGTTTGGACTTTCAACTAAGCATCTTCAAAGTAGTTTTTTCTGGATGAACGAAACACTTAAGCTAATGGAACCCTAAAAATACTGGCCTTGAAATAGCTTTTGCGGGCATCCTTGGTTAAGATTTTCATTAGGTCTGCTTTCTTGGGATTGAACATAAATGACCTGACTAGCACAACATCACTTTGACAAACAAGAAGAAAGGCCACCGCCGGAAAGCAGTTAGTTTCACCATGCCCTACACTGTAATTAATCCTGCTTAAATCATTCATCTTTTCTCGTTCTCTCTCTCTCTATTCCTTTCAAGCATGCATACTTCCCTTGTTGCATTTTCCAAACATAAAGGCTTGAACATACAGTTCTCTTACAGAGCTTAGAAAAACTTTATTAATAGCATTAATTTTTCATTAATCTCAAAGACTTTACAACTGATTACTATAAAAATGGGGCAATTAGTGCTTTGACTATTATATTTCCTGACATTTCACATGCTGTGGGCAAAGCCAGTAATTAACAAAGGGGAACTGGATAGGAGTCCTGTTGGCAATGCTTGCTTGCTTGCTCTCTTCTCATCAGATGACTGTGGCATTATTCCAGCCATCTATTTACAGTTATATATATCATAAGTTTTTAAAACAATGAGGATTGAGTGTTGTGTGTTTATCAAGCACATATTAGTACATCCATTCTTCAAATATATGCAAGATAAATAAGATAAATATGCTTGTCCTCAGTCGCAGATGTCTGGCTCCAATCCCTGAATCTATCTCATTTTAAATTATAATATTTAATAATTATGAACAGCTTATGAATCTTTATTGAATAACACACATTTTAATCTGACAACTGTTACAAATGTTCTGCCTGATGGAAATGTGTCATTCATTAAAGACTCACCAGATACAATATATGACAGGGTGCAGATTTCTTTCATTCTGTGTTTTTTAAATAATTATTGTTTACCCATTATAATAAAAAATCTGTAAGAAATTAATCTTTTAAAAAATTACATATAGTCTTACATACAAATATAATTTCTCAGTTTTAATGGTGTATTTGAAATATACAGTTTTTCACACATTAACTATATATTTTTTTCAAACTATTAAAAAGTCCTCATCATCATATCAGTCACACCCCTTTATAAGTTATTTAATAAAGATCCAACTCTTCCAGACAGGTGCAGTTCATCAGCCCCTGTCACTTGTCTGCATGTGAAAGCTGGGCTCTTCACACAGGTCTCAATCCCTCTAGACTCATTAATTCCTCTGTCCATGTGCTCCCACAAGTCTCATATGCTCGTTCCAAATCATATTTTATTTAATTCTCATTTTTGACATCTTGAAACTTAGCTCAGTGGAATGAGGCGTGGAGAACTCAGCTGTTCAGAGTGTGCAAGAATGTCATCCCCTCTTCTCTCACTATCCCCCCTCTATCCCTCTCTCTTTCGCTGACCAAAAATGGCCTACTTTTCCTTCTTATTCTCTTATGCCCCCTCCGTGTCAACTCCCAAGGTTGGATGATTGCTATTCCACTCTTTCCATCCCTCTTCTCCAGATGATTTGAGTAATTTCAGCTGGAGCACGTTTTACAGCACAATCAATCAAACACGACATCTCAGGGTGTCACCTGGAAAACATTCAAACTGGGCACATAGACAGAAACATGTATGCCATCACTCATTCACAGGACAGTATCTGATCTGATCACCTAAACTCTGGAATAGCCTTATCGATCCCAATTTAAATCTGGATTAAAGACACATTTTTTCAGCCAAGCATTCACTTATTGCACAATATGCCCATCACTAAATAGAGATTATGCCAGATCCATCTGAAGATCCCGTGCAATTCTCCTGCAGAGCCATTCCAGCTCCATCTCAGGCAATTTCATTACCACCCAATAGCAAAGTGACCATCTGACCATCCCATCTCAATCTTAGGCAATTTCATCCCCAACCAAGAACAAAGACGGCCTTATAAATATATTTATATGCAATGGGTTAGTTTATCTATTAGCAGGATGATAGCTTCTTTGTTTGACAACTATATATTCTAATGAAAACAGACCAAACCTTTTTCTTTTTTTTTGTGCGATGTTCGATAGGGTGGAGCCACTGGGTCACAGCTGGAGGTTGCCTGGCTTTGTGTGGCAGGTTCCAGGCCGGTTTGTGGGGCTGAAGACCGCTGGTCCTGCCTCTGACAGGTCTGAAATGAAAACATAAATGAAGCAAAAATTAAAGCTGCATGCTTGATTTAAGCAGCCTGAAATGCAAGATTAGCAGATTTTAAACCTTTATCATTCTCAGATACACTGACCATGTTTTCTTCACCTAAACGAAGAAAACTGTATAAAACATTTACATATAAACATTATTCTATAATTGTGTCCTAAAAATGGTCAGTAATTTATATCTATATTCGTTTTAATATTAACACATTAATGTAACTTAAGGTTTTTCAAGACTGAAGTCAGATTTATTTTGTTTAAATTTAAATGCATTTTACAACCAAAGTAATGTAAAGCAACAACAATACTTTCAATGTAAATTCATAATAGAGAAACACTGTAATAAAATAAATATTTACAAAACAGAAATATCCAATAAAAAATACAAACCTCAGCTGCAATTCGATTAACTAGACCATCGCTGTTGACCACATTGGCGGCATACGAATGTTTGTAAAGCCTGTCATAGAATGATTTCTGCGCACGGATCTGCACTCATTTCTACGTTTGATTGATAAATGAGGCCCACTGAGTGCTGTGACACGTCAGAGGAGACCTGGCCCTCCCGGCTGAGACTGGTTTCTCCCTAGTTTTTTTTATCTCCTTTTTTTTATCATTGGAGTTTGGGTTCCTAGCCACAGGGCATTGGTGGCTGGTTTACTTACAGGGAGACTGCATTTATTATATATTATTAGTTATTATTTACTGGAATGATCTTGCTTGTTCTATAAACATCAAAGTTTTTTTGTTTTTCTACTGTAAAGCTGCTTTGGAACAATCCCCATTGTGAAAAGCGTTATATAAATACAATTGAATTGATAATGCAGATGAGTGTCCAAGTATATATCAATAGCCTATATGGTGTGCTGCATCCTCCAAAACCTATTGCAAAACTTCTATTGATCTATCCAAAATTCAAATTGAATGGGTGCAAAACATCAGAGATGACGTGCTAGTAAACAACCCTGTCGGTTAAAGAAACTTATTTTTAGGAAATTCACCCGTGTCTTTAAGACCAGTGACTGGAGGACAGCTCTGTTACATTAGATGACATCAGCACTACATTACTGCATGTCTCTCAAAGTAGAAAACTATTTGTTGTCTTTTCCACCATGAGTGACCTCATTTTAACAGAGGTTTTACTGAGCTAGGTTTATGCCATCAGCTAGTCAATGCCTGCCAAGACAAACGCCCTTCCTCCATAATGTAACTCACAAATGGCTTTGGTTTACCACAGAGTGAAGTACTGTTACAGTACAACTGAACCGTAAAACAACAGATTTTACATAATTAAAATTGTGTTTTTCATATTGAATGTTTTTGAAATTTGATCCTCCCTGTAATCATTAAGTCTTTCAATCTGAATGCCAATATAAACTTTCTGACAAAACACCTACCTCTATATTACAACTTGATTTACCTTTATTGGCATAGATCAGCGTTCCCTAATCAAAATCAATAGATCTGACACATTTACCTTGGTTTCAAACAAACGTATGATAAAATGTGTACATGTGCAAATGCTACCAATATTAATATAAACAAGGCAGTGACACCATCATGCTGGCAGAGGGATTCATGTTATTCATGAAATTATTCTTGGGGATTTTTCAGAACATAAAGCGAAAACATGTACAACATACTGTAAAGAAAAATATCTGACACTATTTTTAAATGAGTCTCCTGTTTTATGTGCTTTGCACAAGTTTGACATAAAGAGTCAGACACCCTTTATCGTAACAAGGCTCACAGAAAAAGCAAAACATTTTGTCACACCTGAGCACTTTATCACTCGTCAGACCACACGCTGCGTCAGGATAAATAAATGGCAGGATGAGAGGATGATGTATTGTGTTTAAACCACTACTATGACCTCTCCTACACGCTTACATGTTTCCATGTTGGACCACACATGATAGGGATGCATTATAAATCATCAGCAATATCCGTATCGGCTGATACCTATAACATTAAAAATGACCATTTATTGGCCGATACCGATTGGTGATGATTTATCATGCATCCCTATATAATAAAATTTAGGCCGATATATTATAGCCGATAAATCATCAGCTAAACACTGTTAAAATTTAAAATTAAATTTAAAATTTTGTACATAACAGTTAAAATTTTGTACATTACTGTCTTTCTGTCATGATTATTAACTTACTGTTATTAGCAACACATTCTTGATGTAGATACAGCATGTTGATACAATATTTATGAATGTGTAAATTATAGGAACAAAAGCATATTGCTTACCTTCTTGAGACCTGTTAGACAAGTGGCTATTTAGAACATTTTTGAGGGTTGCTCTGGAAAAGGTTAGAGAATCTTCAACTAGTGGTACAAAACATAAATAATGATTACCTTGTTTTCTGCTGTCAGTGTTTTCAAATAAAGGCTGTTGTCCACTTTTGACTTCTGTTTCGGTCTTAGGGATTTTTATATTAATATTTAGATAATGTATTTCGGCCAATATATCGTCTATCGCCTTCCACTGTTAAAGAATTATCGGTCATCATTATCGGCCAAAAACTACATATCGGCGCATCCCTTAAACATGCACACAAGACTCACATCCAAACACTTTGACGATGCAGGTAGGCTATAAATTACACATTCAGTTGCACAAAGGTACATGTTAATATGTGAAAATGCATTGTGGTTCAAACCAAGCTGTTTGTTAATTCTAAAAACACGATTCACTGATGGTTTTATCAACAACAACAAAAAAAGAAAATCATTTCTGTTAAGTGTGGATATACCAGCAAGAAGCTCCTCTTCTCACAACTTTTAGGTTGCACAAAATGCTATACCGGGGTTGTAAATAATGTTTATTTGAAAAAGTGTGCGTGCATGGACACAAAGATACAAGACTGAAGTCCTGCTCTCAGATGTATCACCCCATTATTGCTGACCTGACTTTAATGAAAAAAAACATTTTATCAACTGTCTTATTACTCTCTGTCTCCCTCTTAATCCTGTGTTTTACTTAGCAGTGAAAATCCAATCTTAACACCACATAAATTGGATGGCTGCATCATATTTTTATGGACTGTTTCCTTTCCCATGATTTCATGCGCTGTTTTAGGTTGGCTCTTCTCTTTTCTATCATAGGTCAGTTATGAGACTACACTGGGGAACACAGGTCACAAGAACCAAAGGTTGCACAGCAAGCAGTCAGCAGTCTTTAAGATGCTAAAGGCAATGCATAAAAAGAAAAAAACATAAAGTATCATAATTAAGATGTATTATTAAAACAATAGATAAAGCGCTGTAATAAAGAACATTTTGTCAACACAGCAAATTTAGGGAAATCTTGGATTAAACGGTTACAACAGAAATTATAGGCCATTAAATTTAGATATTCCACGATATGCATATTGTTTCTGTAGCTCAACTAGTAGAGCACAGTGCTTTTAAGGAAAACATCCTGAAAAAACGCACACCTTGAAAGCACTGCAAGTCGATGTAACTGCCAAATATAAGTCTTATATAAATTCTCTGTGGTCTAAAACCAAATACTCAATTTGTCTAATCAAATCATCTTACAAAAGCAATTCCAAAATGCAACATTACTTAATATTTTGTAAAGTATCCACCCATTTTAACAGCATACGGATTTACAGCATGGCCCCTCTACACTCCTTAAATAACTGTGCTCTACAGACATTTTTTTATTGTAGAGTGTAACGAGCAAGGTGCGAATTGAGAGGCGTGAGGGAACGACGCAAGGCCGGTGAAGCAAGTGATAATGAGTGTCAGCTGTGCGTTGCACCGGTCTCGCATCTCTCACGGAGGAGATCGGAAGCATAAAAGGAAGAGCAACAGAGTGTATGACGAGAGAGGACCAGGCCTGGATTTTATGATATGATTTATTATGTTTGTGTGGCCGGCAGTCGACCGTGAGGGAGCTGTTGGCCCTTTACTTTTGTTTGGTTCTTTGTTTGTTTGTTTGTTTTATTAAAAGTGTGGGTTTAACGTTCGCCAGTTCCCGCCTCCTTCTTCCTTACTTGGAACTTTTCTACATAGAGAATAAGTGAATTCACAATTTGCAAAAAGAAGAGCATTGCCATTTATTCTGGTAACTGGTAGCCTACTGTAACTATATATTTTAAAACCAATGAAACACCCTAACATTTCTTTTTGATCAAAACTTTTATTATTTAAGCAAACGCTATTTTTGAACAGCTTGTTTCGTTTATTCTTTTTTCCTTTTTGTTGGCATTTCAAGAGTGATGTTGCAAAAGCATATGTTGCTTAAGCTGATCGATTTGTCACCATGGCCAACATAACAATTGAATATAATGCAGCTGCATCCTCTGAACCCTGAGGATTCAAGCCAACCTGAATATAACCAGCGTATACATAAGCCATCTGGGCCAGCAAAATCAACTTCACATCCGGACTTCACAATCCAGCCAGAGTTCTTTGACCTCAAAACTGCTGCATTAGATGTGAAAAAACAGTGAAGACGTTTCACAAATGGTATGTGGAGGAGATAAATAAAAAGGCCACTGTGTCATTTTTCTAATCATGTTTGCATGCTTTAAAGAACAATACAGTAGATTTATCTGAGGGTGTAGGTGGGGCAACAATAATGTCTGTAAGCTGCAGAGGTAATGGCAAACTTTGTACATATTGTAACAAGTTTTACATATTAAAAAACAACATTATAAACTGTCTATTGCGTTCCAAAGTTACAATTATTTAAGGTTACACATTATTTTCATAAATACATGACTACATTTACGTTTGATCAATTCATTTGGCATAAATGTAAAGCGACAAATACATAGTAGATGCTTGCTCATAGAGGTAACTAACTCAAGGTTTTGAGTGAATGCCAGCAGAAAGCAACCCACAGAGCACTGCACCGCCTGGTCAGGGTTGCACTTAAACACCTTGTATTTGGGGCACACCCACCCACCAGGCATAAAAATGCTTGCGAAACAAATGTGTTTGCAGTGATCCATACTGACCTAATACTCCTAGCAGCACATTTAAAACCCCTAACTCAAACATAAGCCCATGCAAAATCAGCCATGCTAAACTGACAAGTGTTTCGGAGGGTCGTTTTGACCCAAGCGAGCAGTAGGCGCTAAGTCGGGTCACAACTGCATGACTCGCACACAAACCCACATGCAGGTATGTGCTCCAAAACTCACATATGCAATGAAACACTGGCCTGGTATCTGCACAGCTGCATATACACACACACAATAACAAAACATGACTCACAATTGAAGGACCACTTCAATGCATATTTTTGCTAGCCTCTACATCCCAAGGGGACTTGCAACTGGCACTCAAATTACAGCTGTTTGACGAACAAAAACACACACGGACACACTATCTGACCAACACACACTCTGAGGTCTGCAGCTGCGCAGCAAGAGACGGATGATCTAACAGCAAACTGGCGGATTCAAGGGGAATTCCATAAACATACTGGATGTACAGGACTCACCGCTCACAAACAGCCTGCCAACATCAAAAGAATACAGTTTATGACTAACCAGTGCACACAAAACAGCTTTAGTAATTAGACACATTAATGTTCAAACTAAATAGCCAGAACAGAGATCTTGTAAACCAACATGAAAACACTAAAAGTTGAAATAAACCATAAACTTGGACTTTGCTTTGAATTACCCTGCAGGGCCTGCACGTCCTCCACCCAAATTCTGAGCACTTCAAAATACCACTACAGTCACTGCACAACCATATTCAGAAAAATCACAACAAGAGCAATATTTTATTGTGCACTTACAAACATTTGGTTCACGTTAGTCACATCACATTTACCTGTCAAAATGTGTTCAGAAGTATACGTATACTCTAATTCTGACTGATTATGTTTCGAGGGAAGCATGTTTTGCGTGTGATATATGGACCAGCCAAGGGCTCTTGTTTAAATTACAAGCTGCCTTTGTCCGCCTATGGCGTTCTGTCTGAAAATTGTTCTCTCCCTCTTTCTCCCACAGTTTTCAGCCACAATCAGTGATTTGGACCGACACATGTTTTGATGGATGTGTTCTGTGCAATCTCATAGACGGACTGTTTGAGCTGACTTGTAATATATCTGGATAGGCTCCAGATTAGTGGTGTGATTACAGGCTACAGAGCAGCCAATGGAGACCAGACAATGTCCATATACTATATACTCGGCCTCTCTACACACTTGGCGTACCGAGACATTTCATCCAACATTCTGCTCTAAGAATGTCCAGACATTATCCAAATAAGGAGGGAGGCAGGCCGGGATGCCTTTATTTTAGCCTTACATGTGGTCCAATTACAGTGTTTCCTAGAAAATTGTATTGTTTGTTTGTTCCGTATTTTTTTACACAAAAAAAGCCAGCAAGAATTTGTTTTACATAAATTTGGTTGTAAAGCAGTATTCGTTATCTGAATCAAAAACGTCTTCAAGGTATATGTGGCAGCAAGGTAGAAAGTAAACTGAAGGAGCTGGTTGTTAATCATGAATCGGAATCAGGTGTTTTGGGACAGTCGCACTTGACAGCCACGGCACGCTTGCTCTCAACACTTTTTTCTGCATCCTGTCGCTCTCAATTTTCTTGTTCCCTAGTCGTGACTATATGCAATTACAGCCTGTGACAGTAAACCACATCCTCAGCTGTGAAGGGAATGCGTTCGATCTGTCAACTGCAACTCTTTTAAATTAGTTTGATGACAACACCTGCATCTCTTTCCAGAAAAGGCACTTAAATGAACCGAAGTTTTCACACAGCATTCATATTACTTCTCCTTCAGAGAATACCTCGCCTGGACTAAAAAAGGTACAAACCTTGACGGTCAGGAAACATCGAGGGAAAAACAGGAGAAAAGAAGACAATAAAGAGGATGAACTGGCAAGCTTAAAGTTTGCAGGAGTTTGCAAGAGAGCGAGAAAACAATTACTTGTCAAGAATGTACACTTTACCCACCAACCTCCAACATGGTCCTGTTTTACGCAATGTCCAAACATGTCTCATGCATGATGTGAAGACAAAACACGGTCTTCCATCAAACTTGCATTCTCCTAAACAAGCCAAAAGCCTTAAACTGAAAGTTAGCCCTCTTTTGTATGATGCCATGTTGGCTTGTCTGCTCAGCATCATGTGGTATTGGTTTAGAACATGTGCAGAAAAGTGATAGAGAAATTGTGTGAGAGAGAGAGAGACTGAGAGAGAGAAAGGGAAAACCATTTGAAAAGAACATGAAACTTGGCAATGACATTAAAACAAAGAAAAACAGACCATGTTAAAGACCATAGCTAGTCAGTTACAGCATAAGAAACAGCAGACTCAAGAGAACCCCTAACATGAGAGCAATATAATGTCACCTATGAACACTGGGATCTAACTTTATAAAATAAAGTAAATATAACAGCAAATGTCATTTAAGTACATTACACACAAATACTTGCACACTTTTAATCTAAATGTGGAATGAGAGAATCTCTAAGATCTATCACTTTCCTTACATAAGAATTATGTTCTGTCTTCCCGGATTGACAGTCATTGCAAATCACTGCATTTCTTGTTAGGGTTGTCACGGTACCATAAACATGTTCTTATGATACTATACCAGCTAAGGTATCGCCATACCAAATAGTATAACGATCCTGTGCCATGTTCATAATTCAGATCTTTACAAAAAACACAGATTTAGATGAACCATTTTGTATTTACTATAGTAAACTGTATTATACTTTGCACTAGAATAGTTTGTTGAATCAACTGTAGTCATTGGATAAATTGTAGCAAATACTGTAATATACCTAAATGTTTACTATGGTAAGACTCAAAAACGCTAGTGTTTAGTTTTTTTAAATACACTAGATCATTTTTCACGTGGGAACTAATTCAAATGTGGGACAAATTTCATTGATACAGCAGTCTTTATAAAGGGAAATATTAGCCTTACTTTAAATGCAGAACTAAGACGGCCAGTAGGTGGCGTTAATTTTCCACTGAGTTGGTGAATCATTTAACGCTAGTTTGAATCATTGTCTTTTCCGAGTCATTTAAAACACACATTCATTTAGGAGATAAACACCGCAGAAAGGCAGACGTAAGTGTTCAAAGGAATATTAATGAGCATACGCAACCTTAACTGCGGTACTACGATTCTACCGTTTCAAAAATAGAGAGGCATCGCGGGTATTTTGAAGCTTTAGCATCGCGATGTTATCGTAGCACCGGTACACCGTGCAACCCTATTCCCTGTAGTCTCTCAGGCTCTTTGTTAAAACCGTCTGTTGCTAATCAGGCTTGTCTGATGTTGGACTGCACTCTTAGCCATGTGATGTAAATGCTTTGGTTTTTTATCTACGCAGAATGGGCGGAGGCTGACACTGACAAGTGAAAAGACTTACAATTCACTATTTTTTTAAATATATTAAATTGCAATTTTGCATTGCAGAAAGTGACCAGAGGTCAAAAAGAACCAAAATGAGTAACATTAAACAGACAAATCCTGTTTATACTGTACAAATTGACTATAGCATTAAACGTGAATAAGTAATGAAACACACTGACAAAATACTATTATAATTTTACATATAATTCGACCACACCAACTCTCACTAAGTGTGTTGTATCATGTCTTTTAAAGACATCACTCTGTCAGAATCAGAGAAAATAAAAATTAATTTTCTCACTTGTTTGGTAGTTAAATATTATACACAATGTTATGCACATCGGCCTAACTGTGAGCTACACAGAATAAAGAGAAAGGAAAAGGGGTAAGCCAGATTTTTTTCAGCAGGCAACAACTTTCATCACAAAGAATGCACTTAATAGAAACAAATAAATATCACCAAGGAACCCACTACAAATAAAAGTACTTCTGTGGAGTGTAAAGACTCTGCAAGTTTCCTACAGGAGTATTTTCAATGATGGTGTCTTCCATTGTTGAAACTATTTATTTTTCCACTGAGATTCTATTTATTAAAACATCCTGGAATTAAAGAAAGCTACATATGGAGATTATTATGTTAAACCAACCAAATAGTTCTAAATTATACAAATTAGAAATTTAATTTTTAGGAAAATGTCAATCAATTTTATTAAAAGCATGCTTCAAACCAGGCTGTTCCAAAACTCTGTCAAATTATAAGGTAATCTACCATGGATAACATTTATGACATTGAAGTCATTATTATACAAAACATGGTTGCCTCACCTCACCACTTCTGATCTTATACTGCCATCACACTTGAAGCCCGAAATCCAGCATGTTCACAGCATATTGAAAAAAATAACCTGATGCTGCCCTCTCTAGGACAAACAGTAACATTGCAGTGCTAAGAATCCAGTTGTTTCATTGTGGAATGATTAGTATTATGGATTATAAGATTAACAGACATTACGTCTAATCATGTACTAACTCTCTTGTCACTCAAAACAGTGTATAATGACATCATCCCTTCAGACTATTAGTTATCAAGTGTTTTGGATTTATGCTGGAATGAACCAACATGTGCTAAGTAATCATTCCCATAGGACCCATGTTATGTAACACCAAAGTGCTCCAAATTCAATCTGAACTCACAACTTTTAAAACAGTTTCATTCTTCCATTGTTTCACAACTTATTCACTTGTGAAATTCCTCCCACATTGTTCCAGACTCGTGTAGTCAAAATCACATCTCCGCTGTGTGAGATGGGTCTAAATCAGATACCAAACATGAGCATCATTTTGTGTGGAGCCGTTGACTTGATGTTTTCAGTCTGGGTCACACAAAGTCGCTAAGCATCAACTCATAAATCCAGCCCGAACTGTTCCTGACCCACCAATTGCCTTCCTCAAACCAGCACTAACTCTCAACAGCCTTAGTCATGGAGCCAGAGTACAAAACCTTTGGGAATACAACTCGGTGGAAGAAATGCAAAAGCAATTGTTTTATAATGGAGAAGAAGAGTGTGTATATTGGCACGTTGGAGGGATCGATGTGTGTGGGATCAATGGTGAAACTGATACTGGACGTGACATGAGTCTGGAAGATCTGAATCATAACGTAAGTCATTGCACTCACACTTGTTTTTCCTCTTCCTCCACCTATTTATTATTCTGTTCATTCTTACAACATACCCTTCTCAAAGGGATCAAATCACTTTGCAAACAAAAATCTGAAACGGAACAAGACACGTTGAAAACCAACACAAGAAAGATAAATTACATCTGTGCAACGTTCTAATTCACTGCTAGGGACAAATAGTGCATGAAAACTGAAGTCCTTACAACTTTGTTGAAATAAGGGAAAAAGAGACACAGGTTTTCCATATTCTGGACTTCATGGTGAAGGTCCACAAAACTCTGGAACGCTCATGGATCTTTCCTCTCATCAATAAATCCATCCTGGGTGGCCTTTTAAGAAATTACAGTCACAAATTGTCATCCAAATGTCTCACACTTGGGATTATGGCCAAAACCAGAGCAGTCACAGTAGCCAACAGTGACTTCGACAGCTAAGCATTAGAGATCAGAGATGTTTATACAGCGAGAAATAGACAGGTTAAGCCAATCTAACTCAATCCGTAGACCCTGTAATATGTGTTATTATTAATTCCTGATGGAAAAAACTAAAATGCCCTCCCGTTCCCTGCCAACCCTTTGGAGATGCTGACAGCTGCATTGTCTTACATCGTACACTGGGAGCCAATTCTCTTTTGGACTCTGTTGGTACATGCTTTTTTGGAACAGACAGCCATCCTTTCATTTCTGTCAAAGGTTTACTATGTGCAGCAGCCACAAGTGCGTAAGACGTACTCACACGTCACACCATTCCAGTAAACCCCTTTTATTCTCTGTATTTTTTACATTTGGCTGGGGTATAAAGACCTTTTAAAGATGAAAAGCAGTGGGTAGTTCTCAGGAGGCATTTCATTATGATTATGCAAATAGGCGATGCAATGCCGTTATTGGAAATGTTGAGCAGATCTAGCGTATATTACTACATGACATCGCAATCTGTGTGGTCACCCTCTGTGAACCCATTTCTTTACAATTCATGGTCACTACGGCTTGCTGGGCTGAGTGATCGGTTTTTAGTCTGATATGACAAAGTCCATGACAACGTAAATGCAAGCTCTTTTCTCACACACCAGGCTTTCTCACTGGTTTGGCCGGTGTGTGGTGTGCAGTCATTCTGACAGCCTTTTTTGAATGGTAGCTGTGGGTGGCAGTGTGTTAAAACTAAAGCAGAAAATGAAGGTTAGCACACACACACCGCAAGAAATGACCTCTTTTATATTGCACCATAGATTGATTCCAAACAAAAGAAAGCAAAACGGAAATTAAAAACTTTGCTTGTCAAATATATAATGTAAAATATATAAAAGCCTGTGTGTTACCACTGTTAATCTGGTTGAACCGGTTCAACCATCATCATTAATGATAATGGATATTTTCGATAGGGGGCACCTTGCAATAAAATAAGCAACACAAGTTTAAAATGCAGCTTTCCTGATCGTGTCACTCATGATTTTGTGCCCTCTGTGCAATATTGCTGCCTGCACTTGGAAATTCAATAATTCCTCTTTTAATGTTAGCAGATACCTGTGAAGTTTTAATGCTATTAAATCATTCGTAATATTAACGTTTTAATGTTACTAAATACTTTTAAAGTTACTAAATTATATAACATTTTACTTATGCCTTAATTATGTTGTAGTTGGAATGGACTTATTTTTCTATGCTAAAAAATTATATAAAAATGTTTAATTCCGTCATTATGTCACAGTTTCGCACTACCTTTCAATGGTGGCCCACATTGTCCCACACACATGGATTAGCCTACCTGTCCCCCATGTTGATTGCGTAATGCCCGACCATTTCGGGAACTCGGGTATCGAAATTATTTCCCAACTTCCCAGTGGGAAAAGTGACATCATGGGCGTTTATGTGCAATTTTTACCTCGTAAACTCATATATTCAATAATTCCGAGAGCAGTTGAAGGCATCATAAATCCAAGACACACGCAAGCATAAATCTGGCGTCCTCAATTCTTTCCGACAACAAAGCACCTGAACACAATTTGCTTGGAATCATGACATCAGAAGTGGTAATGATCAAATTTCCAAGAGCACGTCAAGGCAGCATTAGTTCCGGGTTGAAGTTGGAATTATTGAATTTCCGAGAGCACGAGAAGGCAGTATAAGCTTCAAATTAGTTTTGGTTAAGTAGCCTAGATTAAAATAGTGCACAACACCTTTGGTGTACCTAACCCTGATTCGCAATGGTAATCTTATATTCGCCCAGAATTAAATATTAGTATTATGTAAAATAACATATTAAAAGTAGTTATGTTTTGTGCTTAGTTGTCTGTGTGGGTGTGCACGTGAGCTCAGTGAAATAGCACAGATTCTCCTAATAATCTGTCTTTTTTTAATTTTGAACAAACAGTTCTTGGGCACTTTTTTCCTACTATGGTAGTCAATGATCTTCTAGCACTGAAAGCTTCTTACATTCTTCCATATTTTTCTCTGTGTTCATCAGTACAAATTAATTTATACAGGTATGAAATTAAACTAGGGTGAGTTAATGATAACAGAATTTTCATTTTTGGTTGAACTATCACTTTGAGGCTGTGACCACCTACACTATATTTTATTCTCTATCCTGTCTCACCCCAATCCTGACAGCGGTGGGTGATTGCAGTCTAGACAGTATCTAAACCTGCTCCACAGCTTTGTCATTTCTTTGTGTACACATATGTTCTTCTTCAAATTATAACAGAAACAGGAAAACCGGCCTTTCTTGAATAAAGTATTCCATTGATGTCGGAAACCATCTTGCTACAATAAGTTCACAAAAGGATGATGTAGTTAGCATTTAGCTGTGTGTGTGATTCCAATAGATGAAATGAAATGACATTCTCCATATAGAGCTATATAAGCTATAGGTTACTTAAATTTTAAACATTTTCCGAAAAACTCTATTTATTTCCTCTTAATGAGGAAAAACTACTCAATGTTCTTTTCAAAGCAATTACTCATAAGGTTTTCCCTTTTGATAAATAACTCAGTGTAGGACAACATAGAAACAATGCTCACACATTTGTGACACAAACACAGTCTATTGCATAAACAGCTGAGCAAGTAAACATATCAATCCATTTTATATGAGTACAATAAACTAAAGCCAGGATGAAAAACGGTAAAGACAACTTTATTTATCTTCTTTAACAAAGATTTGAAGCTTGCCTCTCAGACAATGAAGCATATATTATTCTCCTCTTCCTTTAAGCCTTAGAACAGGGCACTGTGTGTTAAGTGAATTCCCCATATAATGTGCTGAATCTGCCACGAAAACAGTGAAATATTCACAGTCATCAACAATATTACTGTCATCTCTGCCGCTGAAGTCACTGACCCTTCAGTGATTCGCCATAAAACTGACAATGCTCTCGACTGCAGATGTCATCGTAAAGGATGTAAACACTTCAGCTTCTGCTTTGACCATTTGCAGAATCCGGGAAATGTTGCCGCGGTTAACATCCCATAACGTCCCCCAGCCCCATCCTCCCTTTGCCAGAAAAGTCTGTCACAATCTTGATTATGAGTGGTCTAATTCTCCAAACATTTCCCGGAATGTGAGGCCGTTCAATTGCTTGACAGAATCGATTCTGCATGGCTAAATAATATATTGCAATAGAGTTTTTAGTTTTACCAAAGCAAGAGTTTTTAAATCGTTTTATTAGTCATAGGAAATGATAGCAAATGTACGATGGTTCTTCTGGACAAACAAGATCTTATGTTGATATCTAGATCCTGGAATTTTGGCAGTATGGATACATCATTATCAGTTGAAGTATCACAACGCTTTTAAAATATTTTTCTACGTATTAGTGAGTATACTAAAATTGAAAGATGTACTTATATGGCTTCCATTTTCACTACGACAGAAGGGCATAGATAAATATTAATGCATCTTATAACTTAAAACTTTTTATAATGTACAGTGTGTGAAAGTGTATTTGAGTGTGTTTGTCCACAAATTTGAGCCAATATAAAATATAAGAAATACAGTCCATCTTCCAGACAGAATTGTTTGTATTCTTGTCTTATCTATGTTTTGTTCTAGTTTTTTAGTTTCTATGTGTGTTGAAAGTTCTACATCTGGTTGTTTGAATTTGAATCTCAGTGAACTTATGAACCATAAGTCTCTGTACACCTATGTTATCATGCGGTCATCACACTAGTAAATCTAGCACGTGAAAGCAGCTACGGAGTCAAGTAGAAAACGTGCATGTGTGTGTGTGCAATGCATGTGCACATGTAGCAAACCACCAACTAATAACACATGAATTTTATTATTGCACCAGACATCTGACGGCGATGCAAGAATGAAAATACCAATAAACTTAATCTAATTCTGCTCCACTGGCTTCCTTCATAAGCTTGGCCTTGGTTGCAGGTTTTGACAGAATTGTAAAACAAGGTCCAACTCCAGATCAAGATGTGCAATGCCAGGTGACGTGGAGAAGGTTGTTTGGTCAGATTGAGGCTAATAACAGAATTGTAATCATATCAACAAATAATGTAAGATACTTTCCTTGTTTTTATTTACATGTAAATACTGTAATACTTCGTGACATACAAACAGCACATCTGCTGCTTGTTTGTTTCAAAGAGACTTAGGAGAGATAATTATATCCAAACAAAGTGTATTCTATATTTTTACTCAGCAAGAATGTTCTTAAGTCATAAACAGAACACCAATTAGAGTGATTTAGATCTGATCCTTTTCTTTGTTGACATCAACATCTGAGGTCTTTGTTTTGTCTCAACCCCTACAGAGCAGAGACAATTTAACACATTAAACAATTAAAAAGTAGGTCAATGCAGCAATGACAAGAGTTTGAGCCATCTATGGTTTTATACAAAGAAATACTGGAGAATGCGTGCGTGTGTGTATCAGCTATAATATTTATGAGAATATAGTCACAAGAACAGTGACCTGATTTGTTTCAGGTTTTGCCATTAAATAATGACTGACGATGAAGTCTTTGTTGATGTAAAAGCTTCGGAACTTTAAAACACACAGCTATACTGTGTGTGTATCAGCTATAATATTTATGAGAATATAGTCACAAGAACAGTGACCTGATTTGTTTCAGGTTTTGCCATTAAATAATGACTGACGATGAAGTCTTTGTTGATGTAAAAGCTTCGGAACTTTAAAACACACAGCTATACTGTGAGTCCATTCAGAAAGAACATAAATAAACTTGTTGGTTCTTAGTGTGGCCCAATAATTTTACTTCATGATTAGAGAAAGAGAGACTGGGAGATTAAAAACAGAACGTAAAAGGAGAGATTAAAATCTGTTTATTTGTTACAGTAATGTGGTAATAACATACCAGTTTAATTACATATAGTAAATATTCAAACTTTCAACCGAAATGATATATTAGATGCCTTCAATTTACTGGCAACAGTTTGTTCAAAGACAAGTGAACATTAAACATTAACAAGTCTTTATCTGTACAGAAAATAAACTATAAAATAACAGCCTCATGCAAAGGATTCTGGGACCCAAAATTAGAAGAAAAAACCTAAAAAAAGTTTGATGAGGATTTCTGTTTCCAGAAGGCTATTTTTTTGTAAAGATAAAGACTTGTTCATGTTCATTTATCTTTGAACAAACGGTTGCCAATAAATTAGATACATTTAAATCTACAGTAAATTACAGGGAGATGCATAACTACAGCAAAAAAATGTACAGTGTAATATTAATCTGAAATTCCAATCCAGATCCATCCGAATGTTAGTTATGGCTATTAGTAAAATATTAGTGTATAATTTTCCCATTCAACAAAAGCAGTTGTCTGCAACATCAACATCAGCCAAGTGATAAACCAAGCTGATAAAGCCTCACCCTAAAAGCGCTGCATTGAAAGAGATGGAAAGAAACACAGTGTCCTCAGGCAGATGATGGTCTTCTCTCTACATCCCCTGGAAGACTCTGAAGAAAAGACCTCTGGAACGTTTCTTTGGAAAATTCTGGAACTAGGAACTCCAGTAGCACGTCAAAGATACAGTAAACCAAGTGCCTGTGCATAACCACATCAAATAGAACTTGGTAAGGTCTCTGCCTAAATCGTTCATATGTGCTTTTAGGAAAAAATAGAGGTCTTTGTAAATATTGTGATTTTATATCTAATCTAATGAATTCAGATGATACATTAATACCTGTTGATACTGGGGTCCTGTAAAGACTCTAGCACATGTTCCCAGACCAGCCGGCATTTCTCAGAACCAAGCATGTCTGTAATTAGCTCTACATTTCACACAAAACACATATGGGGTGAACTCACTAAATGCTTTAAGCATTTCAGCATTAATACCTTTTAAATACTTACTGATGAACCCCATATTATCCATATACCAGCTACCATGCTGTGAAACATTGTGCAATTTTAGAACTATGGAATTCTCATTCTTTGCAGCACCTACAATGTCAATAACAATATAAATCAGTCTTATTATATAGTAATGTGTCAAAAGTATAATGTGTGGGAACTATTTTCCTGGCGTAATTAAAAGACATTTAAGTGTTGTCTTACTGATCATGGCAGCAATTACAGCAGGTGATGATTAAATGATGCATAAGGATAAAATGTAGGGGAATGTATCCAGATATCCAGAATTGACACATCCAAATTGCTTGATTTGCTTAATTCCTTCAGCAGGTCAGGTGTTAAAACAGCGCATGCAAATAAATTCCGGTTTCAATAGGTGTAAATAGTGAATGCCCTGCATAAACTGCAATTGCTTTTACTGTAAACATGTTGAGTATGTATTAATAATGTGTGCTTCTCCACTCCGCATTAACAGGAAAGCATGCAACATTTGAACTCATTGACTTTAGACGGGCAGATAGAACATGTTGCTGGTCTTGAATGTTTGTAAATCAGATTCCTCGAGTATATTGTTTCTATACATTCATCCATAAAAGTCGATTCCAATTATGTGGTATAAACTGACCTGGGAATAGCTGCATGAGGCACTGTAGGCACTGAAGTCTGGACTTTTCTCTCTGCTCTGGGCTTCTATATGGCCGTGGCCCCACAGGCAGCTCACCGCCGGGCCAAACTGCATCCTGGAGAACCCGTAGATAGATCACCCAGCATGGGGCACTGGTCAGGTGGGCTATGCCTACCTCTATCCACCTGAGGGGGACAGAAATTCAAAATGGGCTTTCCGGAAATCTTCATTCCTTAAATCTGACTAGGAGATCAGATAAAACTGCACAAGACGAACACATTTAGATATGTACTCAAACCATACAGAGACATTTCATTTAATTCAACACATCTTTACATTCCATTGTTAAGTTTCGGAACTTTCCTCTAAAGGAACAAGTGAAAGTTTTAAAGGAAACCTCAGAAGTGTTCAAACTGAGCATAATAAAATGTATATCACAAGATGTTGTTAAAATACCAAAATTACGCATCACATTTGTGTTTATGTAATCCTGAAAGTTATAGAAAATTACAAGAAAGGCCAGTCTTCTATAACACTTTTTCCAAAACATCTCACCATATGGCAAATGATTTGTGCACTTTACTGTGCATAATTAAACTATTTATGCCATCTTGTATTGCCTTCTGACAAGGACAGTAAATCGCGTTCCCGCTCATTCTGCTTCACATCTTCCTGGTGGAACATTCTTCCTAACTCTGTCCGGTCAACCACATCTCTCACAACATTCAAAAAACTACTTAAAACACAACTCTTCTGTGAATACCTGACAGAAAAAATAAAATAAAAATAATAATAACCCTTTCTCTCAACAGGTAGTGGTCTAGCTTTTGTTGAAACCAGTAACTTTGTATTGGCACTTAATGTATTATGGCTCCTGTATGACATATCGCTTATTGCTCCTAAACTCTTTGTTAGTCCCTTTGGATAAAAGCGTCTGCTAAATGACTAAATGTAAATTTACATTTTTCTTTTTGAATTGATGTTGAATTAGATTCCGAACCAAAAGTAACTCCTTACAACTATGCACAGTCTAATAGCCTTAAAACATTTGGGCTCAAATGTCCACGGCACTCTTTGCTGCTTGCCATCGCTTCTTCTTTACTATCTTTACTTCAACCATCTTATTTTCCTTTAAATCTCAGGGCTGATATTATGCAAATCTTTACCACTAACACAGTTCAAAATTTGAATGCATTCCATTGTAATGCAATGACAGTACAGGCATATCATCTAGGCCTATCAAAAAGGAAATGCACAATAAACTTTACAAGTAAGGGGCCCAGAACCATGTAGGGACAGGAGGGGCTGTTGTTCTGCCAACAGCTGGCTGAACATATCTGTTGAATTTCCATGTCTCTACTGTGGGGTGTATGTGTTCTCTGTCTATAGTTTGCATGTTGTGATGTGTGACTGGCAGTAGTGGAGTAGTAAAACTGGTCCCAAGGTTGCGTGCCTCCTCTCCAGAAATAGTACACAGAGAAATACAGAGACGGATGTATACATACATAGAAATGTGACATAAACCGATACACTCCTCAAGAGACATGTATATATAGAAAGTATGTATATAAGATTTGCGCTTCAGACAATACCTCAATCGAATTAACTGACTGTAAGTGCACACATTGACAAACAGGTGTGTCTCACAATTGAGATGAGAAGAAAAAAAGAGGTTAATCCTCAGCATGTCTGGAGTATACTTCAAAGTTAGTGTGTATATAGGATAAAGGACCATGAGCACCACCTTTAACAAGAGGTACAATGAGCACCATATTTACATTATGGGAGCACTAAGCGATATGTCATACAGCAGCAATAATACAGTAGGTGCCAATACAAAGTTACTGGTTTCAGCAAAAGCTAGACCACTACCTGTTGAGGAAAGGTTAGTGGGTTTTTTTTTGTTTTTTTTTCTCAAGTATTCACAGAAGAGATTGGTTTTAAGTAGTTTTTTGAATGTTGTGAGAGATGTAGTTGACCGGACCGAGTTAGGAAGAATGTTCCACCATGAAGGAGTTGTAGGAGTGTGTGAAAGTAAGCCAGGGCAGATCCAGTGATAGACCTGTAGGCAAGTATTAGTGACTTGAATCTGATAAGGGCTTTGACCGGTAGCCAGTGGAGAGAGATGAAAAGGGGTGCACATATTAAACCAGATGTACAATATAACACAATGTACAATATAATAACTCAGACATTAAAGAAATGCTGATAAGTTTGGTATTTAGTGAAATCAGAAATCATTACAAGAAACTTGTTCAGTCTATTTCTAGTCCAGAAAGATTAAAATAGTTCATTTTTGATGATTGTGTAGAAGTATATATGAGAAAAGTGTCATCAAATGCAACCTCATAGCAGTTCATAACTATTGTAGGTGGCTAATTTGAATCCATTTGTACAATTTCAGTTATGTACAGTGTTGTAATGTAACGAAGTAAAAATACTTAAGTACAGTACTTAAGTATTTTTTGGTAGTATCTGTACTTTACTTGAGTCTTTATAAATGTAGTGGAAGACTTTCCACTACATTTCCTGAACAAAATGTATACTTTCACTCTGATACATTTCCTCTAAGCATGTTCCTTACTACAAAATAAAAACACAGAAACAAAACTGAAATAGACAAGTCGGCGATCCAGTCACCATGACAATGCTGAACTAATCATTGGTTAAAGCTCAACATGCAAGTGCAAAAAGGTGCTCTACGCGATTAATTTTAATCTTCTGCTGCTTTTAAAGATAAACAAAAAAAATTCAGTTTCAATGAATGATGGAATGACTGCGTTGTTGCTATAAGGGAATGCAAGGAAAGAAAGAAGCAAGGGCCAGACAGATTTGTTCTGATTTTGTTCCAAGTTGTTCTCTTAGAGGGATATAATATTGGGGTGGGAGGGAACTATCCTTTTATAAAGTTACAAGTTGTCAAGGTGTGGTTTCTGAACTTGTATTTTTATAGTTTAGCAATTTGGTCGTTCCAACAATGTTGTTCCAGATAAAACACTGAGCCTGAGAGAGCTTTTTCAAATTTGGAAATTGCTAAGCACCCTTTTTATCTTTATGCTAAAAAGATAAACACTTTTGCTTCAACTTTGCTTTAAACACTTAAGTAGATTCAATGATTTACTTAAGTACAATACTTATCTGTTACTTTAAGACTTGTACTCAAGTCATATTGTAAAAAGAGAACTTTCACTTCTACCAGAGTACACTCTAAAAAATGCTTGTGAAATTAACAGTAAAATTCTGTTGTTTTCACCCAAAAAACCTGTTATCAGAAAGTGTCCTTAAAAAATACAGAAAAACACTGTAAAATTGTCTGTAAAATTAACAGCAAAAATTCCATAGTTTTTACGGAAAAACCCTGTAAAAAATGCTGTGAATTAACAGTGAATTCTGTAGTTTTCACAGAGAAAACTGTTGTCAAAAATCGTCCATAAAAATACGGGTAACACTGTCAAATTCTCTGGGAAATGAACAGTGAAATTCCAAAGTTTTCATAAGGAGTTTTTTTTTAACTCCACAAACACTTTTATCACCTTCACTTACATACACCACTGTCACTTAATATTGAATGAAATTAATTAATATACTGAATGTCTTTAACAGCACATCTGACACATGATAAATGTTCTAGCAGATATCTAGAATATAACAGTTTGTCTCAACAATGGTGACAACAGAAAAAACCTCTAAAGATAAACGCAATGCATTCTGGGTATCATCAAAGCACAAAACTCATCAATGACTCCCAGCATGCATTGCAGCTGTAAACTTTTCATTTGTTAGTCACCACTGTTGAGATTCATACACTGATTCTTGATGTCTGAGTCAAAGACAAAATGCAAGCTGTTTAACGGTTCAAAAACTTTTTAGATTGATTGTTGCATGAAATGTGAATCTTAAAACTATATTCAGGCATTTGTAGAGAAAATACAATAAGTAATTAACAACATTTGCTACAAGACTATGTTTTATATAAAACAATGTCATAGTAGCACAAAGATAACTGTAAACTTATTTATGACGGCTGAAAGAGGCCAACTAAAGCAAACCCTGATCCCAAAAATGGTGACTTTGAATACACCAATAAAGCATCAAGTCATGGCTGTTATGCTGCAGTCCCTGTGAAGCAGAAGTGATGATCGTCTTCAGTATTCTGTCGTGTTTCCAAAATTAATAGTGGGTGTGGCTCATGTTTTCTACTGTGAATTGATTGGATGAATAAAAACAGGATGTTCCCGTAATTTTACGGTAGTTTGCTGGCAACCACAGCTGCCGGTATTATTCCGTAAAAACTACGGAATTTGTATTTTCTCCTTTCTTTTCTGATATTAAATGTTTTGTGGGTCACCACTAAGCTGAAGAGTTGAGTCTGTCTTCAAGTCACGGTCAGGCAAAGATATTCTGATGTCATGCTTGCATGTTGCTTTGTTTAAAAGTGACTTTAATAATGAATTACAAAGAAATAAATTAAGTAAATGTAATGTTATCACTTTTATGCATTTGGACAAGTTTACATTTTCTATAAAGAAATGTTGTTGATTTAAAATACTCAAATGTATTAAGTTCATTCACAATTTGAAGTTTGTGCCCTGAAGTTTTAAACTGCAAGACTGTTTACGTTCTTTTCCTGTATTTTTTACAGAATTTTACTGGCAACCACAGCTGCCGGTATTTTTCCGTGAAAATTACGGAACATTTTTTACAGTGTAATTTTCTGGCAAGATATTTGTACTTTTACTTGCTTTTACTTTTTTATTTGCTTTTAGGTACTTTATACTTTCCTGTAAAAGTACCAAATTGCCTACCACAGCTATACAGATGACACTCAGATCTACGTAGCCCTCTCACCCAATGACTACAGGTCTATTGACTCTCTTTGCCAGTGCATTGAGGAAATTAACTGCTGGGTGTGTCAAAACTTCCTTCAGTTAAATAAAAACAAAACTGAGGTCATTGTTTTTGGTAACAAGGATGAAACTAACAAGGTAAACAGATACCTTGACTGAAGAGGTCTAAAGACACGAAATAAGGTCATTTTAGAGTCTGACCTTAGTTTTAATAGTCATGTCAAAGCTATAAGCAAATCTGCTTACTACCATCTCAGAAACATTGCCAGATTCCGATGTTTTGTCTAAAACCAAGATTAAGAGAAACTGGTTCATGCTTTCATCACCAGCATGGTGGATTACTGTAATGGTCTCCTTACAGGTCTTCCCAAAAAGACCATCAGACAGCTGCAACTCATACAGAACGCTGCTGCCAGGATTCTGACCAGAACCAAAAAATCTGAGCATATCACTCCAATCCTCAGGTCCTTACACTTTTAGAATCAACTTCAAAGTATTATTAATAGTCTATAAATAACTCAATGGTCTAGGACCTAAAGATATTTCAGATATCCTTAGTGAATATAAACCATACAGACTTCTCAGATCATCAGGATCAAGTCAGTTGATGTTCACCAACAGTAGCTACTTTTAAATCCAGATTAAGAACACACTTGTTTGTGCATTAACAACCTGAGCACTGAGCTGGTTAACATCAACTGCACTTCTATTTCTAATTCTAATTTCTTTTTCTTTTGTGATAATTCTTTTTATATATACACTCACATTTTTTATAAATTTTATTGCTGTTTTTTTTTTTTTAACTGTAAAGTTGTATTTGTGATCCTAAATCATTTGCATTTTAATAATACGTCTTATTTCTCTCTGTCAATTATTTTATGGAAAGCTCTTTGAATTGCCCTTGTGTATGAAATGTGCTATATAAATGTGAACAGTTTAATGTGAACTCAACCAAAGGCCCCTCAATCCATCTCTTTGCTGCCAAGACATAAAAGAAATGATGGCTAGGCGTTAGTTTACATAACAACAACTGTCAAACCATTGGGTTATACAAAAATTTGTTCCAGTAAAAGTATAAATAGAAAATCGTAAAATCAGAGCCCTTGACATTTTCCAGCTAGGCCAGGCTTTTATCCACCACTGTCAGTGCATGTGTGTGTTTGTCTAAAGGGGAAGTATATACGACCGATATACACATTTTTTGTTTCAAATTTTGTTTGTCTAATGTGGACCACATAAAGTTATCTCTTGGCGTCAAAAGAACTTAACTTAAACCATCTCCGACCATCTGGCCCCACAAAGACCTACTAAAGATCTTTAGTGTTTCAGTCCTGTGCTTGCAGTTCTCCATCAGCTGAACAGCATTCTGTTTGCTGATTTCAACTCCACACAGCTGATTTAATAAAATCTGATTACATGTTTGACAGAATCAGACAATATAAGAATTACCTCAACCAAATCTCAAACAATTGACAAAATAAATATGCAGCTGTATAGCACATTATATTTTTTACATTTGAGTTGAAAAAGACGGAATGGCTAGGTTGGTAAGAAAGAATATATCAGGATTAGAAGACATACTGAACATCAATTAAAAGATGGAGAATCTAAAGGAATAGTTGACCCAAACAAAAAAAATCTGATAACATTTATTCACCCTCATTTGGTTCAAAACCTTATTCTTTGGAACACAAAAGAAGATATTTGTGGTTTTGTGTCCTTACAGTGGACGTCCAAGTGGTCCGGTATTGTTTGGTTACCAACGTTCTTCAAAATATCTTTTGTGTTCTGCAGAAAAAAGAAAGTCATACAGGTTTGAAATGACATGAGGGTGATTAAACGATGAAAGATTTTTCTCGGTGAGCTAATGTAGTGTGTTGTGCCCCCTTTTAGTAACATGTGGAGCAATGTACTGATCTAAAAAGAGTCACTATTGATGTGTCTGCCCTTTTGAAATGTCTCCTGAGACATGGCTCAAGAAAAACAAAGATGACATCAACAATGTTAAGCCTCATAGCGGGCACTGCATATCAAACTCAGCAACTCATCTGTCCAACAATATTTCCTTCAAAGCAGAACTGGCAGAACAAATCTTTTTTCTTTAAACAATCCTGTAATCAATCAAATAATGCTTAAAAATACAAATTGTTTACATGTCTCGATTCCAACAAATTCTCTGAAACCACAAAGTGCATTCAAACAACACATTGTTAATACAAAGCATGATTGCGTCATCATATTCTTCAATAACTGTCTTTATGACTTATTGCTACTCTTTATAATGTTCTTGTTTTACTTATAAAAACAAAGTATAGTCAGTGACATCATGCAACATGAAAAAGGTTAAAGGTGACAGAAAGAAAATCAACCCAGCCAAGATGTTCTTGTAATGACATGAGGTCTGCTGCTGAAATACACAAGTCACTAATGGTATGCCATCACTTTTAACAGGCATCTCCAAATCCAGCTCCCAGACGAAACAGGATCTAGTTAAGCACTGAAGTCAAAATGTCCAACAGATCATAACCCAGTGACCTCATGGCATAACAAGAAGATTAAGCCCACTACCTGACCATGTTTGGCATTCATTTGTAGGGGGACATTTTATTCTCAGATAGAACCCAAAGAATTGGAGCATTTTGTTTGTCTGGTTGCATTACATCCTGATGTTGTTGTTTGAAATAGCAGAATTCCCATTGAGAAATCTGATATATGAACATACAAAGACATTGCTGGGTTGTATCAGCCAATGTTTGAGTAACAATCCAGCATATGTTAGACTATAACTCAAAGATTGGTTTTGTCCATATTTTACCCAACCAAGGTTCAAAAGTAAAACACTGTAGGTTCAAGACACATAACTCTGAACCATCATCATTAAAGGGATAGTTCTCCCAAAACAGAAACAAATTGTTGTCATTCACTCTCCCTCACGTTAATTTAAATCCGTGGAAGACATTCTTAAGGTTTGATGCTGCCCTTTTTCCATACAATGAAGCTGAATGGGGATTGTGGTTACTAGCATTCAACCCAACTTCAACAGAAGAATCAAACTCAGACGCAACAAACAAAAGGGTGAGAACATCATGACTACACTTTTTTCATTTTTGCATTAACTATCACTTCGTGAGCCTTTTTTATGTGTCACTGCAAAGTGTGTCACATAAAGCATGAACACTACTGAATCCTAAGCACATCCCACACATGGGTCACACAGAGAAGAAACTAAATGAACCAGAACTGTTACATAATAACCCTTTCTTAAGATGTTCCATGCCAATACATGCATTGAACCACAGAGAGCAATAAGTTCCCAGACTCCTCTCCTGCTAAGCACCATAGAAACCTAATTCTGCCAATGTTTTGTCGGGGTGAGTGCTTTCATGATTATCCTGCGGTGATGTTCACAAAGCTGATCCACTTAACAAAATAGCTGTTGAGGGACCAATGATTCAGTGTGAAACCAGACGGATACACACTCTTGCTAACAGTTTGAAAATGGGTTGCCAAACTAAACAAACTAAACGTTAAACTAAACATTGGCGGCAAATTGTGAAATAGGTTTCATGACATGATATATGTGAAGGAGCCATATGAACTGACTGTCCTTAAATGCCTGTGAATTAGCCTGAAGTGTGCATATAGAACTGTTATTGCCATTTCAACAAGCCAAGACACTAACACACCAAGACCTTGCCAAATAAGTTTCTCTCATTCTGTCACATACAAAACACATGTTGGTACTGCTATAATTACGAGAACTTTCTTTTGATTACATTTTTTTGAATGATATTGAGAATGTTTTCTGTCCCCTCTGTTCCCTACATTTACATCAAATCTTTAGATTTTTTCAAACATTGCCAATTGTGTGTATTTAAATATAAACACAACAGACCAAATTAGGTCAGGTTTTCCTTCAGTTGTGAGGCCATTTTTCATCTACCACACACATACATCATAGAGTCCCAGTCACATCTTTTGGTCAAAATTGCAATCCAAAGCTTGGCTGTTGGAGAGAAACACACAGCTCTGCATGCAATCTTTTGGCACTTCATCGCAGCATTGCCACATGTCTGGCGGTGGCGGATGCTGTGAGGATAGAGAGAAGGTCAGTGAAGTTTGAATATTTGTTGCCTGTTTCCATATTATCAGAATTTCCGGAACTCCAGCTCCCTTGACATGCTGTGTTCAAGTTTGTACTTGACAGTCAAATGTTAACCAGATGGAGTCAGTAGTGATTGAAGATATTAGAGCCTCACACATGCTAGAAAATCCCTAAAATGGGACACCATGTACATTTTATAACAAAATATAAGCAATGTTTTATTTTATGGAAAGACCTTAAAGTAAATAAAAATGATTGCCGTCTTGTGATAATAATGGTTTATGGGGGATAAGATCTTCGATGAAAAGACTGAGACAACTCTGTGATACTGGGTTTGTTCAGGAACAAATGCAATGTTTTTCTATCCTTAAATCAGCCATCTTGTCAATGCATCAGTGTGTGAATGAAATAATGCACAATTTTAAGATACACAGGTTGCGTCATAAGCAAAACAAAAAGTTTGGATTGACAGAGGTTTAGCAACATGCTCTGTGACCTTCACCATCAAACCCTCATAATATCCAGTGATGCAATCTAAGCAAATAGCCTCTGCGTGCATTTCACACGTTTCAAATCCAACTTAACTACCCCTTGTCCCAAATCTAGCCCGAGAACATTCCGTTCGCAGTTTTTATAGGAAGTATTCCTTTCAAATCGCAGTGATAGTAATTATACATAGCATCACTTATTAAACTAACCACAAACCACATGAACACCCCCACTTAAGCTGAAAAACATGCTGGAGTAATTGCATGAGTTAAGACGATGTCATGTGCAGAAAATAGCTTTAGGTTCAGCTGACATAAGATGCTGATTTTAACTCAGCTAATTAACACCTGACCCACTGTGATGATGTCAGACACACCAGGGCAGCATCAACTGTCACAACATTAAACTGACATTAGGTCCATCCTAATATAACCTTCCAAAAAAAAGATATTTGGCGTATGCATCTAATAAGGGCGAGGCCAAAACCCTAACTTTATCCCGAACCTAAATACGGTAATGCGAAATTCACAGAGTGACTGCACAAGGCCTCTGCATCGGGAAGGAGAATCTGAGACTTATTGCCACCTTATTTAACAAAGCACTGAGCATAATAGCATATAAATGGAATCTTTACAGATTGTATATTTTACAACAATCTACTTTGCTTCCAAAATGTAATAATTATAATAAGAGTGTAATAATAAAAACAAAAGTGTTTTCTTTATATTGACAATAATTTAAAGTTAGGGTTTAATCTTCACTCTTAAAGGGACATTCAACCATTTACGTAACCTTTTGTCATTTAAAACCTGTATGACTCACTGCAGACCACAAAAGAAGTTACTGGTAAAAAGTTTTGTACCCATTCACTTCCAATGTATAGAAACAAAAACAATGCCAATCAATGGGTACCGCCGTTGTACGGTTACCAACATTTTTTTAAATATCTTCTTTAGTGTACTGCAAAAGAAAGAAAGTTATACAGGTTTGAAATAACTAGAGGGTAAGTAAATAATGACACAATGTTCATTTTTGGGTGAACTATTCCTTTTAAATCTGCTAAAATTCATAAAAAAATTTAAATGAAGTAATTGACACTGACAGCAATAGTTCCAGTATCCATATTATGAAAAACAAGCCAGACAAATATAAAATTTTAGGAACAACCCCTTGCTTTATAAATGATTGGCATTAAACTCTAGATGCCACAATCCTAAAGTCTAAACCAATCTGACATAATAACTTTACTACACAATTATTTCCTTTCATATCACCAGCCAATGAGTTTACTGTTCTAAGTTTAGAACTCAGCTGGGGATTGTTGTAGCAGTGCAGGTTGTTTTGTTTCAGAAACCTTTCTCCTTCCCCAGCTCCACCTGTGTAGATCTGCTACAGGGGATCACGTAAGCATGCAGGGTTTATTCTAGTGGTGGGCCGTTAACGCAGTGAGACTCTTATCGCGCGATAAAAAAAATGTCGCCGTTAATCTATTCTCAAAGTTGGGTTGGGAGCTGGGTCTATACTACGCAAGCTATGATGACTTTCAGCTTGATATTTTACCGCGGATGTATACCAGCTTAACTGCACTGTACGGGGCGAGAACGAGATTTTTCAACTCGGGTGATTCGCGTCATTCGCGGAAGCAGAAGCCGCCTCATCATCTCATAACCAGGGCTTCATTCGCGCGATTCCCGCAGCAAGTATTGCGAGTAAAGAGCAAGTAAAGAGTCTATTGGCTCTTTGCATTAACATATAAATCACTCGCGCTTGACACGCCATTCGCGTTTGGTCTGAACACAACATAACGTTACTGTTACCGCATCAAACGTGACGTGCTAACATGGATGCAGCTATGAAGCCGCCGGGTTTGCTTCAGGGAATATTAATTTTTAAGAAGCTTCCCAATAGAAACATCGACAAGACTAAGGTTGTTTGCACCTTGTGCAATGCGGAATTGGTTTAAAAAAACACTTTCTCTAAACAGGTAGTGGTCTAGCTTTAGTTGAAACCAGTAACTTTGTATTGAGATCTAATGTATTATGGCTCCTGTATGACATATCGCTTGTTGCTCCCAAACTCTTTGTAAGTCGCTTTGGATAAAAGCGTCTGCTAAATGACTAAATGTAAATGTACTGTAGGAGCTCTTCCAGTCTCAAGTATCACCTAAACGCAAATCATCCCTTCACGAGTTCACCTACACATATAACAGTGATGTTGATAGGGATAATGATAGAGCTTGGTTATGAAGGTTATGCGTATTTGGCGTGCTGTCCGGGAAGCGGGCTCAGAGCTCGCCAGATCTATCCGAGCCCGAAACACTCTACCTTGGTACGAGTGAGTGCGCCGAGCTCGGAACCGGTCTGAGCCCAGAGCACACCCCCCGGGGTTCCTGCGGGATATTTAGCTTTGGAGAGGAGTAGGGGTGGAGGAGGAATGCTTAATCTTAGGAGATCGAGCAGGTAAGATGGTTTCCCTATTTATTAGCGAGCTTGCTAGGGCTAAATGTGTACAGCTGTGATTGCTGATTATATGCTCCGGCTCCTCCCGAACTTTGTTAATTAAACATCATTTCACGAGTTCACCTACACATATAACAGTGATGTTGATAGGGATAATGATAGAGCTTGGTTATGAAGGTTATGCGTATTTGGCGTGCTGTCCGGGAAGCGGGCTCAGAGCTCGCCAGATCTATCCGAGCCCGAAACACTCTACCTTGGTACGAGTGAGTGCGCCGAGCTCGGAACCGGTCTGAGCCCAGAGCACACCCCCATAAAGCGAGAAAGTGGGACAGCCGCCGGAGTACGCATACCCCCCAAAGCGATGCTGAGCGCTGCGGAGGCGTGGCCTGCGTTCGGGTAGAGACGAGAGGATGAGGGCTCCTTAGGAGATGTGGTTCGTTATGAGACAAGAAGGGGTAGGGGTTCCTCCGAGGATGGTTGAGACTGAGAAGGTGAAAGGTGTCTGCTGCAGTGATGAGAAGTTTGAATCCACGAGTGGCTGGTAGTAGTGCGTAGGGAGAGTTCCTAATATGGATTTTTCGGGAACCGTCCAAAATGAACATGGCTTCGTGTGTGTCCCTGTTGTTGAGACTTATACTGGAAAGAGGCGACTGAAGGAGGGAGCCGGCTGTAGTGGAGCGCCTGATGGAGGCTCCTGCTGGGGTGATCATGCTGTAATGCTTGCTTCCGTGGAAAGTCGTAGGTGGCAGGAAGCGAAGCACTGGCCTCTGCGGAGGCGATCGCTGCGGCAACGCTGGCTTCGCCGCCTTAGATGGAAGCGCTGGCCTCTGCGGAGGCGATCGCTGCGGCGACGCTGGCTTCTGCGCATTAGATGGAAGCGCTGGCCTCTGCGGAGGCGATCGCTGCGGCGACGCTGGCTTCTGCGCATTAGATGGAAGCGCTGGCCTCTGTGGAGGCGATCGCTGCGGCGACGCTGGCTTCTGCGCATTAGATGGAAGCGCTGGCCTCTGTGGAGGCGATCGCTGCGGCGACGCTGGCTTCTGCGCATTAGATGGAAGCGCTGGCCTCTGTGGAGGCGATCGCTGCGGCGACGCTGGCTTCTGCGCATTAGATGGAAGCGCTGGCCTCTGTGGAGGCGATCGCTGCGGCGACGCTGGCTTCTGCGCATTAGATGGAAGCGCTGGCCTCTGTGGAGGCGGTCACTGCGGTGATGCTGGCTTCTGCGCCCTAGGTGGGAGCACGGGCCTTTGCGGAGGCGATCACTGCTGCGATGCTGGCTTCGGCGCTTGTGGTAGGTGCATGGGCGTCTGAGGAGCCAATCCCTTCTGCAACGCTGGTTTCTGCACCTTACATGGAACCATGGACGTCTGTGGAGCCGATCCCTGCTGCAACGCTGGCTTTGGCGCTTGTGACAGAAGTGCTGCGGATGATTCCTAGTTGCAGCACTTGGTTCCATGCCTGAAGTGGAAATGCTGGCCTTGGCTGAGGCTGTTGTGACGCTGACTTCTTTGCTTGGAATGGGAGTGCTGGTCTCTGCCAGGGTAGTCGCTGCTGCGATGTTGGCTCCTGCTGTTAAATCTACTGCTGCAGAGCCTGAGACTTGGGCACTGGCCCCTGAGCCAGTTGAAGCAGTGGTGAGATCTCCTGTTAGAGAGATTTAGGCTGGCATGGAGGATGTTCGCGTATGGATTCTCTAGATGATTTTGGAAATGAGCGTTCGATGGGCTTCCCTGATGATAGAGCGATCTGACCTGATGTAGCTCTTGAAAGCTTCCGATGTCCAGCGCCCTAGTGCTTGGATTTGAGACTGCGAGAGGCCTTTTTGGGCTGCTGTGGTTGCTGCGCCTATGCGGAAGGAGTGGCCGGAAAGGTGGTTTGCGGGGATACCGGATAGGAGCAGGACAGCTTTTAGGTGCTTTTGGAACCAGAAGCGTGTAGCTGGGCGGTTAGACTCGTTGACGAATAGAGGATCCGTTGTGGTTTTGGTCTGGGATTTCCTGAAGTGGAGGTAGGCTAAGAGGGTCTGGTAAGGTTGAATTGGTGAGTGAAGATTGAATATATAGATGAAATGTCCTCTCCTGGTTTGGTCCGTCTTGCTCTGTTTAATGGAGAATGATATCCTCTCTGAATCGAGTACTGACAGGTCGGATACCGTTGGATGGGTTAGGGGGTTGAAAGTGGATGTTGTGGAAATTTCTGAACATCTTAGAAATCCGAAGAATGCTAGGATAAACATGGTGTCGAGTGTGCGATCGACGTGTTTGGAGTGGTATCCTTTACGGAGGGTGGAAATGCATCTGGTCAGTATATCCAGGGTTATGGGTTGCCTTGCATCCTGGCGAGCAGGCTGGGTACGTTGAATGCCTTTGATAAGCATAGATGTTTGGGAGCTGGCTATGGGTGCAGATGGTGAATTGAATACGAGTTTGTGGAAGAACTGGACTCCACTCATGTAGCCTTTAATTGAGCTGGCCTGGAGGTTTTTGAAGAGTTTAGGAAGGAGATGAAGGAGGCGATGGTGAGGACAGAAAATCGGGAAAGGGAATGTTGAACGCCAGGTGAAAAGACTTGAAGCTTTTCCATGCAGTGAGATAAGATTGGAGGGTCCTGAGGGAGACGGCTTGGATGATGGAGTTTAGAGAAGCATCGAGGAGAGTTTTTAGGGGGTGGTTAACCGGAATATCAGCTCTGAATAGGGAGGTACCGGTGTAGGCAAAGGGTCTGCTTCGGGTGCCAGCCGCCTGAACTTCTGCCAAGATCTGATGTTGTCTGGGACTGGGGGCGGTTCCAACGCTGGTGCGTTGATTGGCACTGGCATTGCTGTCGCCGTGGCCAATGTGAAGCTTGATCTCCTCTGTGGGAGAGAGAAAAGGGAGGGGATTGCAGCCGCCTGAGCGGCTAGCGGAGCAATGCTCGCGCTAGCGGCGGCTTCTAAGGGGGCTGTGATATGGCTGAGGACCGGCACCTGCATCGCTAGCTGAGGCAGCCTCGCGCTAGTGGTCGATGGAGGAGCCGTGGGTCAAGAGCCAGGGGCAGGGAATGGGTGGGAAAGCACCGGAGCTCTGGGTGCTTGTGAGCTTATGTCTCCTGGGTAACTAGCATTGCCGGCTGCTGGCGGGGCATTATTGGGAGACTTGTGCTGGAATGCGGAGTGAAGGACGTCCCGCCTAGGGGTTCCATAGCATCCGGGGAAACTTGTTTGCTTCTGACCAGGGACTCCCCTAGAGCCCATATGGCTGGCAGGCATGTGATGATGTTGAGTTACGCATGGCGAGGTTTGTGAACGTATAATGCCTCTGAAACCTCTGCTTGCAGATGGAGTTAATCCGGAGTGTGCAAGATGCTTAGCTGTGGAGGGTGAGCGTTTTACGGACACCCCAATAAATTTGCTGTTTTAACTTCAAATTGCTGTGCACACTGTATGGGTTGAACACAATTAATTATTTCGGAGTCAACATAGCAGCTGGGGTTTTATTCCAAGATGCGGTTGTGTTCATGTAGAGAGACGAGGGAGATCTTACGGTGAAGCAACTAGTAAATATGCTTAGGCGTGCTGCTGTCTGTCTAACTTAAAGTAACAGCGGCAAGCATTGACCTTGTTCGAGCATCTACGATTTAAAACGTGATAACTGTATGGACGCATAAACAGACTGCTGGTGTACAGTTAACGAGGTTTAGTACACATTACAAAGCCTTGTTGTCTGCCCAACAGATACAGAAAATAAGTCATTAAGAACATATTTATTTTGTATTTGGCTGTATTGCTCTAAAACAAAGCTCTATACAACCACTGAGAGAGTATGAAGCGGAACTAAAGTGCATGGCTAGTCCGATATTACGCGGTGACGTCACTGATGTGCAATTTAGCACTTGACGTCATCTGGCGACATTTAGCTATTTTTCGGGCAGGCTTAGTTACTATCAAATGAAAGGAATTGGCAACACTGGTTCACTGGACAGCACGGGCACAGAGTTCATACATAAAACATTGTCCCTGTAAAATAAACAACCAAGTGAGTGTGCTCGTGCCGACCAGCGATATACCATTCTCGAGCGCAGCAGAGGCAACGGCATAACGGTGGATAAAACTAAATGTATTTTCGAGTAAAAAGATTGTACTCACCCAGCTTCTTGCGTTTCGGCTGTTCAAACCCAAGTAAACTCAGTTTATAAATACATTGTGATTTATCACAATTTAATTTGGGGTTAATCCGAGTGACTGCATGGAACAAGAATTAATTATTTCCCCAAAGATGATTGTTTCTCTTCGCAGAAAAAAAAAAAAAAAATGTACGCCCGTTGAAACGACATCGTATTGGCGTATCCTATTGATCGGTTCAAAATGCGGCGACCATGCGAGCCTTAATAGCAAATGCTTAGTGGTAGCCAACAGCCTGCGTCTGAAACACTGCCGTCCCTTTAGCAGTGAGCTCTCGCTAGCAGCACTGGCGTTTACAACGAGCCGGCGTTTATCATCGAGCTGGCGTTGTGTTGCGAGCTAGCATGCCGGCAGCACTTGCATAAGGGAACGAAAGAGGTGACGAGCGCTACTTATTCCAGCGGGAATACGTTATCACGTCCCGAAGCTGCGGGGAAGAAGTATTTGAAATGTTGCTTTACGGATCGGGCCTGTCGCGTGGCTGGTCGGCGTTTAAAGATCCGTAAGGTCCCTTGAATACATGACGTCCTTCCTGTCGTGATGAACCCATTAAGAGTTTGGTTTTCATTGTAAATGTTTGTCGAAAAGCGGAAATAAATGTATAATGTAAACAAGCTGCTGTTTTGCGTGTGCGTCGATGGGCATTGCAGTTGCGAGACGTTCGAGACATGATTATTAGCCTACTCATAGAGAATCCTCGGACATGGCTTCGAAAGAAGTGTATCGATGCTTGATCTTAGGAGATCGAGCAGGTAAGATGGTTTCCCTATTTATTAGCGAGCTTGCTAGGGCTAAATGTGTACAGCTGTGATTGCTGATTATATGCTCCGGCTCCTCCCGAACTTTGTTAATTAAACATCATTTAGCTAATGCGGAAGTAAACACAAGTTCATCTTATTGAACATAATTTAATTTTCATCACCAATTATCATAGTAGAACAGCTTTCTCAAGCAGTTTGTGATGCATTTTGGAAACAGGAGATGAGCCCCTGGTGTAATGCGCCACCTGGCTTGAGACACACATTCTCAAAGACTTACTTTTAGTCATTATTTGGGTAGCACACATATTCTGAATGCCTTCGGCAGAATTCAAATGAGCCATTTTAATCTAGATTAATCTAGATTAATCTTGGAATTAATCTAGATTAATCTAGATTAAAAAAATTAATCTATGCCCACCACTAGTTTATTCATATGTTATATGTGCAGCAGCAGCATTCCTATATGCACACAGCAGCATGTTGTGGATGTATTGGCAGTAGCAAGTTCCCGTAGTTCCGTAGCAGATCTATTCCGCCAAGACCAGATGCATTTATTTGTCATGTACACAACCATGCTAAACCTTGTGATGACAGAAATGTTTTTATGCTTGTTATTCTATTTACTCAGTATTATTATCTTTTTATTGTTCAAAAGTCACATTGATTCATTCAAGCTGAAAGAACTCATTAAGAATTGCACGCTATGTGCGCAAACAATTATTCCCATTGGCACGTAGAGTGAAAAACTAAATAAGAGACAGCATATTTAGTAAAAATCTTATTGTTTTTGTGAAAAGAACACAAGCTCACCGCATGTGAACACACCCAGGTCTATACTTCCCTCAGGAGTAATTTTGTTATTTCATCTGCAATTGGTGAGAAGATAATTTTGGACCCAACAGCATCTTGTGCGACCGTTTCAGGCAATTTCGACATACATTCTTGGCAAAATGGCTTTTGTATAGTATTTTAAAGCAACTTATATGATTTACCCAAAATTAATTTTATTTTGAAAGCATGTGTACACCAGATGCCTTGGTAAATAATCTGTTGTTGAGTTCATCGGAGAGCTTGAATGGAGCTGACTCTTTGTCCTTACCTACGCAATACATAGATCAATAAAACGGAGGACTAATTAATCTTAATAAGGAAAACAATGTGCAAAGGGCTGCAAAGTTTGTTCAGAACCTCCTACAATTTTTTTTAATCGTCACTTCTGTAAATTCTCATGACAGCTTACGCATGTCTGGCCCACATATATGACGCAAGGCACTCATAGCGGCTGCAATCCCGGTGGATAACTGGCCAGTTCTCACTCAGCCCATCTGCGGTCCAATCACCTTCGTCTACTTTTCCCATCTATTACTTTTAATTGGGTGGAGCCCAGCAGACATGAGAAGCTGCTTTTGTGCATTCCAGGAATATTTTTGACTTTACGACTGACAGAGATTGATGAAACACTATTAATTAAAGAGAACTATGACCAGCGTCAGCTGCAATTCAAAACAATGTTCAGTTACGAATATCCTTCGTCAGTGAGTTGCATAATTTCTGTTTGTTTCAAGCAGAAAATGGCCCTACTTTTTTTTTACTTTGCTTTGCATGGCCAATTAAAAAAAGAATACAAGACTCAAATTAAGTTTAATTAATTCATTTCATATTTAGTCATAATTAAAACAGGAATCCAACTGAATGCACGAATAAGACAACTGAACAAAAACATTTAAGCCCTGTTTAGACTGAATATACCCTGTAAGATGTCAACAACACTTTACTCATGCAGCCACAAAGTAGTCAGAAGTATGTAATAGTGTGTACTACCTTTCAATAAAAGTGCCAAAGAGTAGTCTGATGGTTTTATGGATGTTTTCAGTACATAGCCAGCTCCACCTGTCCTTCATCAGCAAACACAAGATATTCAGAGCGATGTCGGCCAGGGCCGTGTCTGCTCCATCACAAACACACAGATTAAAACAGTCCAGGTCACAATTCAGCTGTCTAAAATTCACATTGTGGTTTGCTCTTACATAGGAAAATTTAAGATAAAACTGTCATAAAAATTTGATTCAGGTAAATTGTGTGAGTCTCTATCTTGGGTGGTACTGCCCTCTCCTGTTTGATATGGAGTACATCATCCACAACATGTTAAATTAAATACAATCGCCTACTATTTCAGCACAATACCTGTTTGAGAACAAAGTAGAAACAGGTTTTTAACAGTGGCTTTTACAATTCTTGGCTACCTGTTCCTCTCCATCTCTTCTCTACAGGTTTCTGCTCCTCTCTGCTCCTCAAGTGATTCTTAAAGAGCCCATCCACCTGCATCTCCTGTTCATCCAGAAAACCCTCCAGATCTGACAGGGAGAACCCTTTAAGAACCTACAGAGAGAGATAGAACCTGCTGTGTCTTTCCAGATGTAAAGAAAATCCAAAAAACTCAAATCCAGACATGATTCAAAATTAACATTTAAATGCATTTGGTTATGTGGGTTGTGCAAATTGTTGATGGCTATTTTTGTGGCTTTATTTGATACTCACTGAGCACTTTTCACTGAACGAGTATGTCACTTTAGGTCGCAGGTCTGGGACATTAAGCGAAGGTGCCATTTTACTGGAAAATCTCAGACGGGGCCTGAAATTTGAACGAATTGTGACATCACAAGCGATTTGATTTTAAATTAGCACGTTCAGCTATGTTAGTTTTCTTGTCAAGGATTCTCACTTTCTCTGTGGGTCTCCCTCGTCTGTTGGGCTTTGGGGCTCTGAGCGTGGAAATGCCGTCTTCAAAGTGTCCACTATGTTTTCCATCATCTGTTTATATGACGAAAATAGAATAAATACAAACAAGCAGAAAATCTTTTCCAGTCTTTTTTCCAGTAAACATTTAGTGACAACATTAAACTCAAACAAAATTGTTGGAAATCATTCCAGAGAGACCTTGTCTATGCGTGAACTCGATGGTTTCTTCTGGAAAGCTGTTCTGGCATCAGTGTTGAGGGCAAGAAACTCGCGTACCTCCTCACTGTTGGCCACCTCTGGAATGGCGCAAAGCTTCTGCAAAAGTGTGGAAAAACAAGGTGTGAGGGAGACTAAATCCAGGTTTTTGTATAAAAGTCACAATTCATCATTCAATGGTTTTATCAGTGAAGGGAAATCTGTTACCCTGAGGAATGATTCCAGTTGGCTTCTCCTGGCTTCCACTTTGTCTGTGTCTACGTTGCTGAAGGGAAGCTCTGGAAACAGTTTCTTCGGCCCTTTGACATCTTAAATATGTGCACACATTTTTAAAGCAGCAAAATGGCCACATGGAAGCTATATTTCATTTTGATATTCAGACATTTATAATATTACATACTTTACATTTAGTTATATATTCCTTTCTTAAAAGGTATGTAAAACATGTTTATTATGTTATGCTTAACATGTTATTAATGTTAAGTCTTAAATACCATGTTAAATTAATAATGATTTAAAAGTTTATATAATCAAACTTACATTTGATGACCTTCTTGAGATCAGGCCTCTCCTCCAAGCGTGTCTGAAGATTGAAGAACTCACTATACCGCCGGTTTACTATATGATATAAGACAGTTTGATCAGCAGTTGAGGTCTCTGAATCTGCTGCAGTTTCATACTACAAACACACACAAAAATGTTTTGCTATTTGTTTTTCGGTATCATTTTAGTAAAATTAGTTAGAAAAAATATTTTACAAAAACTTTGTATTTGTTAACATTGGTGAATGCATTAGCTATGACTTGAACTACCAATATAGTTATAGTTTTTAAAGTAAAATAGAGTTTGTTAAAGGACCAGTGTATGAAATTTAGCGGTGAGGTTGCGAATTGCAACTAATGGGACACTCCTTCCCTCACCCCTCCCTTTTGAAGCACTACAGTGGCAAGTCTCGTGTAGCCAACCTATTGCCGCGTTCTTTGGCAAGGCCCGCACAAGAGGCCCTATGACTGACAGTTAAAGCAAGTTAGCAACCAATCACGTTTCGTTTTGTGCCGCGTAATGTTTAGAGGGGCGGAAATGTCCCCGCAGTAATAGGCTGGTGTAAATTTACAAACGTGTCAAAAGTTAACAGCAATCATATGATTATACGTTTATGCCGTGAACCTCACATACTTTTAAGAATTAAGCGTTTAGTCGATCGTGATGAATTCTTATAGCAACCGTTGTAAACACAACAGCTTACTTCTTAGGTCAGACGGCTTTGTGTTGTTTCCAGGCGGACCGTTAAAGAATGCGACACACTCGTCTCCGGGAAATCCTGTGATATGCAACCAATCAGACGACGAGCTCGAATGTGCTGAAGTGTTTCCAGAAAAGTAAGCTTTATGCATCAGACGTTCTGCCAAAAGGTAGTAGTAAGTTCTATAAATGTAACGTAAACAAATCTGAATAATTTAAAGTATTGCTCATTGATAGTTTATGTTAGCTAATGCATTAACTATTGTAAAGTTTTACAGATTTATTTTTGCACAAAATCTTACCTTTACACTGTAAAGAGTGTAAGAAAGAGTGCTGTTGGTTTTTTGCCTTTTGGCTGTGAATGCCCCAGTAATCTGCAGGTTATGAATTGTTACTGGTCTTTCAATATTTTCAAAACCAGCTAAGTCCCAACCTAGGCTTCCGGGGTTGGAATCATTTGTTTGAGTCTGGGGTCCTTCTGCTGGCTCTTCCACAGTTCTCTCAGGGCATGAAGTGGGTTCTGAAATGATGTTTTGCTTGAAACACTTTCCTAAAAGACCCAACGCTTCCTCCTCCAGACAAACCAAGCCACAAAAATCTGAAGGAGATATGCATTCACAAAAATTCTCAGTGGTTTCCTCTTCCGAGTTGATTTGTTCTAGAGACTCAATGGATGACTTCTTCTCCTCAGAAGTGGGCGAGTCCAAATCGCAGTCAATGTGTCCATAGAGGCGGCTGGTTCGGTATGGAGATCGAAGCAGTTCGACTGTATTTTGGATCATTTTTTCTGGGAAAAGCACCGTTGAGCTTCTTTGTCTCTGCACATTTTCATCCGATGACCACTGACTTTGGAAACTTGATTCAGAAGAATCATGAAGGGGGCCTGTAGATATAGACCAAGCTGTCTGCATGCTTGAGGTGTCTGGACAGGCAAAATTAATTGGGGGGTCACACTCACAAAAACTGCTACAGGATTCCTCCAGGTCTGCTGGAGGCAATTGCTGTGGGCCTGGACAGACTGTTTCTTCTTCACCTGTCGACTTGGTGAACACATCCACAATCATCTGGTTTAACCAATCTGGGTTGGATATTCTTGTCACCAGGGGCAGAAGAACATTACATGTAATGAGCTCTCCCACCATGTACCTGCCAGTTCTTGTTTCCAGGTGAGACTGTTGGATGAGGACATGCATGAGAAGATCTACTAGCGCTCTGGAATAGCAAAGCTGGGCGGCTGGACTGGCCAGGGCAGGGTGAGGCATGTCAACTTTACTGTACAACCTCCACAGTGTGGAGCTATTGCCTTCTCTTTCTTTTTGGTGGAGCTCCTTGGCCTGGCTGAAGCTCTGCAGATGGCCACCACAGAGCACAAGAACCCTCTGAGCCAATGCCTTTCTGTCCACCAGCTTTGCCCTCCTCTTTAATTCACCAGCTGCCTCCAGCATGACATTCCTCACCTCCCATTCAAATTCATCCCCTCCCTTAGAGGCAAAACTGCTGTACCATGATAGCAAAAATTCCTGCAAGGCCTTATCGACGGCGCTCTGAATCTCCCAGTCCAGTCTTTGCTCACTATCTGTGGAAATGTGGGCATGAGGGGACTCGCTCATGGGCAAGAAATGCTCCAAATAAAGGAGGCTGTTGGCATTTAAAGCGACACGAGACCCCAGCCATCCAAAAAGCACGACCAAAAGGCTGGTAAAGATGCACAGTAGCCACACATTTACCAGAAGGTGGAATAAAACCAACCATGTTATCAGAACTACGACTCCCAGAATGCTCCTTTGTCCCAGTAACTCAGAGAGAGTCCACGGGATTGGCCCAGCATCATCAACACCAGGCATTTTCTCACAATCGGAGCTCTGCTGGACTGATTACAAATCGAAAAGAGAAGCTAAAACAAAAAATACAAAATTACACACATTTTAACACGAAGGGTTGATTTTTTAGCGGTCACACATTTATGCATCTGACACTGCATATAAACATAATGCATTAAAACACCTAAGCATCCTTGTTGTTGCGTGAATTGCATTATTGTTGTACTGAAGACACTTTCATGTTCAAATAATACATTATACAAACAGTATAAATTTCAAATAAATATAATACTGTATATATTCTTACAAATATATAAAGCTGCATATAGACAATACAAAATGTAGTTGGTAATAGTTAACTTACTTTTTTAGTGAAGTATGATCTGTATGCTAATTAAAGTATCATTGACTGGCACATCGTTCATTACTCATCGTCTGTTTGAGTTGTCCAAAACACAGTTTTGAAGTGTAAAACTATCGTAGTTGAGAATGTTGTTCGGTCTGAGATGTTAGTTCTGTCAGCAATGAGGTCGGTGTAATCTACTTCACTTTAATTAGATTATCTAGTGACAGCCTGTCCAGTACACAGGCCAAAATGCTATATGTGACCCTGGACAACAAAACCAGTCTTATGGGTCAATTTTTCAAAATTTAAATTTTACATCTGACAGCTGAAAATGAAACATTCTATAGATGCATTGGTTGTAATGATAAGACATCTGGCAGAGATACAATAGTTTAAACTCTGGAATCTGAGGGAGCAAAATCTAAATAATCAGATAATTGCCTTTGAAGTTGTTAATCGGAGGTGCTGTAGCAGGCCATCCACTCGCAAGAATGAAGTTTTATATATATTTAAGGTAGGGAATTTACAAAATATCTTCATGAAACATGATCTTTATTTAATTTTCTAATGATTTGGGGCATAAAAGAAAAATCGATCAATTTGACCTATAAAATGTATTTTTGTCATTTCCTAAAAATGTTCCAAGTGCTTCGACTGGTTTTGTGATCAAGGTTCACATATGTCATCAACAGTGCACATAGGCCTTTCTAAAATCAGTATTTTAGAAATCCTTGTTGAAAAAAGGTTTAAATTTTAGTTTTAGCACTGTTCTCTCTCAGAAGTCCCATTCAAAGTCATAATATAGATTTCATTTTTTGGATTGCCCTTGTCAATCTGAAAGGCTGAATCCGACCCAACGTCGCCCTCTACCTCACCAACCGTGAAGTTCAACATCTGAGATATGATCCATTTGTTTATTAGCTTGTCATAATTCATCACACAAAACAATAGAACACAAAATATAACAAGAATTTATGATTGAAATAACGTATAACCATGCATTTCAATCGAGGAAAGAACATTCTTAAAGTGGCATTTTAATACAGAATTCCTTCAGTCTTTATTATTATTATCATGTGCAAACGTGTTTGTCCTGAAAAGGACATATTCTATCCCCACAGTCCCAACATATCTGAATATCATGGGGTTCGCCAGACTCGTCTTGGTGGCAAAGGTCGCAATCTGAAGCATTCCCGGTTTCCTGACTGCTGATCAGCCGTCTGAACTTCTTGCGTTTGGTATCATCCACGCAACAAGCCACGTCTATCAACGTAATGCGAGCGGGGTCCCATACGCAATCCTCCTCGCGACCAGACTTAATACTGGATATCTTGCTGTGTGGCGGGATCCAAGCGCAATCGTACCCCTGTTGGTGCCACGATTTCTGCATGGGGTGACTGTCACAGTCAATTTTCTTCACTTTTCCAACCCGCACTTTCAACTTGAAAACGACTTTGTCTTTCTTGTCAGTGTTGGGCGGGTAACACTTTGCTTTATCAATGTTACGACTGACATATATCCCGGGACCGAGAAGTCCATCTTTCGAGGGTACAAACCCATTTCTGATGATGGTTTCGGCGTTTTTGAGCTGCGTGCCGTGAAACATTGTGTAAACACGACCTGTAGTCGGCTGCTGGTCCTGGGAAAGAGTTTTGATGCGGTCTTTAACTGCCCTCCAGCCAGAGAAATGCACAGTTCCACTCATTTCTAAATAGACAGACATATATTAAAACACTTAACCTTGTAAGATGCTTTTTAAAAGTTTAAACGTCATACATGTTTCAGAGAAAAATGAACGCACCTACTTTTTTTGATGCCACCTTGTAACTTTCGTTTTCGTTTTAGTCTAGTGGAGGTTACAAAACTTATCTTTTGTCTTCTAGTCGAGTGATTCAAGTCGGTTAATAACCTCTATCCTCTATTTACGCACAAATGATATGTATAAATGACCACAAATGTGAATAATTTCGATTCTGCTTATTGTTTTTTAAAGGAATGCACATAATATTTTATTACTGATTGTTATGAAATTTACATCTTGATTTTTATGCACGTACACTGTTTTGCTTTAGACTAGTGGCGATGCAAGATCCAGAACATCACTGAACATGCCGGGCAGGTGCAATAATGGTGATAACATTATTACTGCTTGCCAGTTGATCCAAAGAGCATCTTTACCAGGGATTTATAAAAATATTCTTCGCTACTGTGTTTAACTACATAAAATGACATCTTCCTCTTTTTTCTTCCTCATTTTCCTTGGAATCATATAAGCATTTAATACGACTGTGCCTTTCTCCATTTTCAACAGTGTTGCCTTAATAGTGTACTCTGATCTACAGTCGATGCAAATCATTGAGAAACGTCTCCAAGCCAGTTATTTGCATTTAACCAAATGATGAAGCCTTCACAAGCGAAACGATGTGAAGGGTATGAATATGGGTGCGTGAGATTGAACATATACCTATGTCTACCTAGGATTTTAATCGACTTTCTTCTTTTGATATAATGAACGTGGTACATGCGTTTTGCTGGACTAGAAAACTTAACTGAACTTCTGAGAAACTTTGCAGCATTCGGCCCAAATTATGATGGAGACAGGTGAAAATTATTTTAATTCTATGAGGATTTTTTTTGTTTGTTTTATGTTAAATTATTGAATCATTGATGCTGGGGTTTTACATTTATATAAAAGTTTTATCTATATATTCTTGTTGGTGTGTTAGTTTTGTACAGTATCACAAAGCCTATTTGTTTGCTCTTAAATAGACTACTTTTTTGTTTAGCATAAATGTAGCAATACTGAAAACGTACCTCTTTGCTTCTCAGTAGGAAAAATGTTTTTATCTTTAATTATGCAATTTTAAACATTCAAAATTAATACAAAGAAACACGTTATTTCAATAATTATTTTCTAATGTATTTACATATTGCCTCAAATTCAAAAATGGAATGGTATAAAGTTGTTTGAAATGTGGATTTTAAATGCACTTTAAACATGATAAATTGAAGGTTATTCATTTGATTCATTTGTTTTGATATTAGCTGCTATCCTTCTTTTTAAGAATGTGTGATATTTTATAAATGTTGGTAACTGACATGCACATTTAATAGAGGTCTCAGCAAGGCTCAAATCTGTAGTACAGATGTGCATGTCAATGTAGGAGAGCTGCACTCCAGTAACTGCAACATCAAGCATAGAAAAAAGCAAACATTTTAAGCCTCTATCTTTTAATGTTTCGTAAGTGCCTAGGGCTTTGCCATTTATGACTGTTAACAGAGCTTGATCATGAAATTAGGCTAAACTACTGTGGGTGCACACCCTAGACAACAGAGCAGGTGTGTTTGAGAGAAAGACAGATAGAAGTTATTAGTCTGGCATTGAAACATATTGGCCCTATTAGAATACTGTATAAGTGAAGATATTTCCACTCACGTACAACAAAAACAGCTGTTTGCCTGAGGATCTGAATTTAAACCTATGCATCTGTATTTTTGACAGATGGTATGGTATTGTTTGTTTAACTCCTGATTGTTTTGCAATGGTTTTTCCTCAGGCTTAAATTTATCACAAATAGAGATCCGCACTGAGAATTCAGTTAAATTTAGATTTACAGAAGAAAAACTCCATCCTACTCCATGCAATGAACATTCCTACGACATTTGTTTCTTTCCCATCTGTTTGTTTTAAATGTAACTGAGGACTTTGACTTTGAGGACAAAATGTACAGTACAATGCAATGAAAGTCTACCAAATGTGTAAATGTAAATGTAGTGACATTTAGTTTTACACACATTTACATTTACACATTTGGTAGACTTTCATTGCATTGTACTGTACATTTTGTATCGGAGTATGTGTAATCCCTGGGATCGAACCCATGAACTTAGTATTGCGAGCGCCATGTTCTAGCCACTGAGCACAGGTGCTATAGAGATGGTTTCTTGAATAGTCACCAAATTCAACAGCACTTGGAGTGTCTTGGATGTAGTCACACTATCTCTGGTCAGCAATGGAAAATCTTTAACTGGCAATGCTAAAAGTAGATATTTTTATTCATAAAGATTGCAATGTTTTTTAAAACATCTTACATCTTATTTGCATGAATACTTTAATTTAAGAGTTGCTTTCATCTATTTACATAATGGTCTAAGCCATAAAACTGTTCATCTTTAATATGCAGAACAATTCAGATGTAGTCTTGTCATTTTTTTTACCATAAAAATACACAAATTAAGTCAATCAGTTTATTTTTATTATATAAAGTTATATATAAAAGCATGAAGTATAAATAACAATAGATCAATTGTAATTTATAGATCAATTTTTAATACAAATAATATTTATCATAGTAATGTGACTACAATAATTTTGAAGACATGTCTTTAAAAAGACATAAAATAGTTATTTTTCTTCCCACAGAGTATTCCAAGAGAGTATACCAAGGTGTAAGAGTCAAGCATACTGTCAAAGACCTTCTAGCAGAAAAGCGATTAAGACAAACAACTGCACCCAGATTCAGTGTAAGTCATTGTTCATGTACTTGATCATCCCATGCCTATAAGTGATTCTTTTAGTGTTTTCTCAATATAACAACTAAAAAAACGTATTCACACAATGCAAACAAACATAATTCTGCACAGAATGTTTAGCATTAGACGTAGCTGAAAGCTATCCATCATCCATGCTTGAAATGTCCCTTGTTAGTGTGAACAGATAAGTATCAGCCACACCTGCCAAAATCAGATCTGTCTTCCTGAAAGAAGACAGACAGGCATTGTTACCAGAAGACGGTTAAACCCAAGCCTAAACCGAGGTCATCACTGGGATTTGCTACCAAACACAACAAAACAGACGGCACTTGTATTCAGGTGAACTCCTGCTGCGAGCTGCTGTCTGCTTTTGTTTTGTTTTGTACCCTTACTAAAACTAATGGACCAGTCCGTTCATGCAAATTCTTACGAGGGGTGGTTGGCCTCAACATATGGCCAAGTAAAAAAAACGAATGATGTATTCAATGTTTTGAAATGTGCTAGAATCATTGTGCAATAAATATATACTTTTAATAGCACAACCATTTTTCTCAACAATCTGTGACAAATACCATTGAAGATGTGCCTCTTAATGTAGCAGTGTCCTAAAGTATATTACAAAGACTGATATCTACAAACAAATTAACTTCATTCTGCTGCATTTTTATGAGAGTCAACTGGGATATGTTCCCAGTCATCCCACGATTTCTTTACTTCCTTATGACAAAATCTCATGAGAAGACTATATACTCCACCGAAGGGAAGTGTACACATGGTGCAAGAGGGGGAGCACTGTTGTGACACTGGCAAATCATATTCAAATATCTTCCCACATGATTTGCCTGGCTTTCAACAGAACAAGCACTAGAACCTAAGCCTTCCTGTCTTTCTATATTCTCTCTGACTTGAAATCAGACAAAATACAAAGGAGCCCACCAGGGTTTCTGTGTATCACCTTTACATCGAATGTGGGGATTCATCAGTTGTCTGTGTCATCACATATTCACATGATCATCACATGATTTATGAGAACACACACACTTAAATACATAGAAACACGGAGATGGGGCAATAACAATGACAGTTTGATTTTCAGACAAGCGGCAGTTCATCCCAGACAGCTTTTGTGCCTATGCCTGGTGAGACCATCTTTGCTCATCTTGATCAAATTTAGGTTGTTAACAGACGTGAAAGATGTACCCGCAGAGAATGTTAATACACCTGGTCACAGGGAGCTACAGTATATTAGTTTCCCGCTTCCATTTTGCAGGATCTCATGTGCTTCCTGGTTACTACAGTATGAGAAGACCCTTCCTCCAAGACTCAGAGTTCTGCCATCCCATGAAGCAGTACTCTCCGGATACGTATTCTTCAGCGCTGGGAAGCAAGGGTTTTACGTATGACCACCCCTCCAGTTACCCCCCTTTTATTGACAGCTACTACAACCCTGACTCCTATGGAGATTACAGAGGGCCAACTTCATATGCCACTACTGGAGGGGCACTGTTTCCACCATCTACACTACCAACACTACTGCCATCTCTAACTGGAGAGGCCTCGTCACACTTACTCTTGGTAGACCTACAACTAAATATTTCTCCGCATTATTAAAAAAAGAAGAGTTATTAAGAACTAGCATGACAGTTTGTTACATTATTTCTGATCATTTCCCCTTCATATGTTACAGAGAGACCCCTGGGGTCAGCCATCTGAGGACCCAGTCAATCAACCAGAAGTCATTTGTCCTGAGGGCCCAACCCCAGTGCCAGACTCACCGTCTCTGGGAGGGCCTGACTCTGGCGGTTCCTCGCCGTACCGTCTATCTTCAGGCCGCAGCGGGAGCTCAATCCCATCCAGCTCTCAGCATTACACTCTGCAGCCTCTGGAAGACGTTCCCTACTCAGCTGCTTCCTACACCTCTGCCACCAGCTACTCCTGCCCACCATACATGACAACACCGGGTGATCTGGCTGTGGTGAAGATGACACCTGTCTCCTCAGAGGAGGCTAGCGGTGGAGAAGTGTCTCTCAGTGACACAACATCCTGGGCAAAAGATGATGGAACCGGCACCTGGTTGTCATATGAGACAAGGAGGGCTTTTTGAGACGCAGAAGTGTCAAAACAAAAGCATTTTACATGGACTGTGGACTGTTCAATTGTGATTATGCAGCCTCTGTGGAGACAATAAGGAGATGATAGCCATGAATATAACATAATATAGTGGTATATGTGTGTTGTTGTATGACAATATGTTTATTTCTCATGGTATAGATGACCTCCTTAAGAAATTTTGAAGTCACAAACAAATTTTTTGTAAACTCTTTATATGGCACGAAGATAAAACAAAGATATGTGCAGATAGTTCAGTTCATGCTTTAAACTTATACATATTTACATATCCAATTTGAAATGAATTGGAAAGAATGCACTTATTTTTCTGTCTTTCGTTTATGATCAATTGTAACACCAATCCTTAAAGTAAATTAACTTAAATCAAACAGTACCAAAGAACACTTTTGAGAGGATGTGTAATGGAAACGATGGCTAGCAAGTAACGTTTTTAAACAACGCGTATGTTAGATTAGTCTGTTGTCAGGAATACCACATTTAAAAAATAAAATAATGTTTTGTGCTTGAATAACATTTAAAGTGTGTCGTGTTTATAGAACAGTACTGAAACAAACCCTTCATTGGGTAGACTTGTTGTTCTTTTTACGTTCAGAATTAAACTAATGTATTCTGAGCTCTCTTTGTGAGGCAGGTTGCTAGGACGCCACTTCGTTGTTAAGCCAAGGTCCCGGGTGCGACATGGCTATTGAGGACTTTAAAACATCGCCTGTTCTAATTTCTCTCACCATGGACCTTTGTTCACAGTATGTCACAGGTTTATTAATCAAAAAAAGATCACAAGTGATAAATAAAAGATGAACGTATGTTAAAAATCATAAATTAGAAGATCATTTTTTAATTCACAGTCTTTTTCAACAGGCTTCTTTTAACCGTGCCGCGGCGTTGCTAGGCGCGTTGTGTTTTGTATTCCTGTTCTGCGTGCGTATAGCGTCAAAGTTTCTGAAGTTAATCAACGTTTGAGGTGTGATCATTGAGAGCATTTTCTCAAAGATGACTGTTACTTGTACATGTCTTATAGTCCAGTTTAGATCCGGGAGAACAAAATGGTGAAAAGAAAGGCACTGTTATTTCTGTTGTCGTGTGGATCAAATGATAAGCTACAGTTCATCTCTTAAAAATGGTGCACTAACTAAGCCAAACTGCTAGCCTAGTTTGTCCATTTTGGCTAGTCTGATATGTTCAGTTATGACCTGTTCGTCGGTGTAAACAAGACACGAGGGGAAAACTTCGTAAATAAAACAGTGCGTAATGTGCTTAACCTTAACTACGTCATCATTTTGCTAACTCGCCTAAATCATCAACGGGAAATTCCTCAGCGCTGTTCATAATGGATCAGTATCATATTTTGGAGGTTATCGGAGAAGGATCCTTTGGGCGAGTTTTTAAAGGCCGCAGGAGGTTTTGCGGCCAGGTGAGAGCTGCTCCCTCTCTTCCAGTCCCCGTAGGCTGGCATATCATTTAATAAAAAAACTGTATTACCTCTCTGCCCGAGTGACGTCGACTCTTGTATTTTTTTTAGGTCGTGGCGTTGAAGTTCATTCCCAAAATTGGCCGCTCAGAGAAGGATCTCCGCAGTTTAAACAGAGAGATTGACATCATGAGGGGGCTTAAACATGCCAACATAGTACTGCTTTTAGACAGCTTTGAGACAGAGAGAGAGGTACGGCTGTCACGACAAGTCAAGTTACATATTCCACCGCTGCTTTAACCCGGTGCTTCCAGTATAACTGCCTTTTTCAAGAAAATATAGCTCCCAGGGATAACAATTTTCACATTCAAATTTTCTAGGGAATAATTCTTGTTGGCAAGATGTAATATGTTTTGAGACGTTGGGTTGTTGGCTTTAGGACAGAACCAGTTGTGACTTTGATCATGGAATTATTAAATATGTAACCGAAAAAGTATCGGTGGGAACAGCTTAGAAAACAGGAGTGAATGTGTGTCACTGGAATGACTTTAGCGTGTTTTCCTCTGGCAGGTAGTGGTGGTGACCGAGTATGCAGAGGGTGAGCTGTTTCAGATCCTGGAAGATGATGGGAGTTTACCTGAGGGTCAGGTACATCAGACAGGCAGTGAGACTGTCACGGTTAACCAGTAACAAAAACGTAGATTAATTTACATGCAGTGTATTTGTATACATTCCGTGATTATACATTTATTGTTAACAACCACTTGGAGGGCAATTTTAGGGTTTACAACGATATATCCTATTGTAGAATTTTATATCATTCTGTATTGTTTAAATACTATTATGTTAGAACCTGGGTTGTATTTAATAATAACAATAATAATATACTAATGGATACAAATTTAAATGAGAGATAAACATGATTATATGTATTTGCTCAAAATGTTGCTCAGACCTGTAGCACACTTGATGATCAGATGTCTAACTTGAATGTCCAACTGTCTTATTTAACGTTCCATCATATTGTGTTGTTTTGTGTAGGTGCGTGAAATAGCCTGCCAGCTTGTCTCTGCCCTGTACTATCTACACTCGCATCGCATATTGCACCGTGACATGAAACCACAAAACATCCTGCTGGGAAAAGGAGGAGTTGTAAAGCTCTGTGACTTTGGGTAAGAATTACCTATAGCTTCAAACTACTTTAGTAACTCTCTATATTATTAATCAGGACATTTTTGATGTTTTAGGAAACATGCCTTACTAAAAAGATTACTTGTGTGCATTTTGGAGACAACACAAAAGCAATGATGTATTTCTAGATATGGCATTGCAAGTTTTTTTTTCGGTTTGGACTTTGGACAGCTCTAGCATTTATTTTAGTCAAGGACTAGTCTAATCCTTGTCCGGGAAACCGGGAATAAAAAACAGAGTGGATAGATAATTTAATGATCTTGAATAGTGGTCTCTCTTCTCAGATTTGCTCGTGCCATGAGCGTGTCCACCCTTGTGTTGACCTCCATTAAGGGGACTCCTCTCTACATGTCCCCAGAGCTGGTGGAAGAGAAACCTTATGACCACTCAGCTGACCTTTGGTCTCTGGGCTGCATACTCTATGAGCTCCACACGGGGGCGCCTCCGTTCTACACAAACTCCATCTTTCAGCTGGTGCAGCTTATTGTGAAAGACCCCGTAAAATGGCCAGAGAACATGAGCCAAGACTGTATGGTACTGTGTAATTTACTTCCTGCATGAGGATATTAAATTCGTGTAATGATTGAACTCATTGATTGATGTTTCGGAGGAAGGCAATATTTCCATTTAATGTTTCCTTCTTTGTGTGTGTTTTTTGTAGAGTTTTTTAAAGGGATTGTTGACAAAAGATCCCCAGGAGAGACTCTCATGGCCTGACCTGCTTCATCACCCTTTTGTTGCAGATGGAGTTTTAAGTAATTACTCTTAGATCTTTATCATTTTGTGCAAATATCTATTCTTTGTGAATTGCAATTTTAACTAATATATATGCTTTTGAACATATTTAGTACTTTTGGAAAAGTAGGTTACAATATAAGTACAGATTTTTTTCTTATTTAACAAAAGGCGAAGAGATACTTAGCATTTAGAAAATAGTGGTTTTATTTTAAAAATGTATTTATTATATATAAAGACAACTTTGAAACTTATTTGTATTTTTTTAACCTTGCATATATAATTATAAATAAATAATCTTAAAGATTTTTTAACATTAAATTGGTTACAAATATTCTATTGGTTGTATTTTGATCAAATGTTTGTGGAGTGTTAAAGAAGTTAAGGAAGTTCTTCTGGACCAGCGTTGTTTACATCATCTGAAGAGGTCTATGTACTATGTGCCATATTATTTTTGACTGTGTTTATTTTATTTTATGGGCTTTTCATTTTGAGGTTTGTGATTTTTGCAAACCTGTTACCAAAATCCTGATTTACATAGTTTTGTAATTGGCTAGCAATAAACATAAATAAATGAAATATTACAAAATTTACTCAGTATTTGTTTGATCATGTCTTTAGTTCTTGCAATTACATGAGTAGGCTATACAGTTTAATTTGTAAAACTTGAGAAAATAGAATGAAATGATTTACTTATCTCTTTTCTTGCTGCAGAAATACAATAAGGATTTTCAATACAATTTCACAGCAATTCGTTACTATTTGGTGGCTAGTTCATACAAATTTGATCTCATTCAGTAACACTTAAGTAGCCTACAATCTATTTTTGCGTCAGTAACAACTATTTAAAAGAAAATTTTGTACGTCTTACAAATTAGTCCCCTGATAAAATACTAATGATTTTCCATGTTCTTTGATTTTTCTAAAATGATGCTGTTTGCTTTGACAGTTGTGTCAGATGAGGGTTCGAGCAACCCCCTGACAGTAACACCAAGCCCGGATGTACAGGCCTTGAAGCAGCAGCAGGCTGCAGAGAAGACGACGGCACGTAGCGGAGAGGGCAAACTACTGCGCAAAGCTCGAGAGCTCAGAGAAATAGAGAGGAATAACAGACTGGTAAACTCATACTACATCTGTCAACAACAGCTGCTATGAACAAAGAACTTTGTTTTTCATGGCTTCCTGTGTTCAGAGGTTATGGATGAGATTTTCCGCATGTCTTTCTAATTTATGACACTTTTAGTGAGATAAACTGTTTATGTAAATCACAATGATGCTAATGTTGTTGAAGTAATGTTATTTATGAAAATTTACAGTGTTATGTAATGTGAATGGATTGGTTTATTACCCCGAAATAGCTTTCAAAGTGTCCATTTATGTAAATGGAAGTGGAAAAAAATGGGTCTTGTTTTACTAGGAGATAGCTGGGAAAGCAGCCCGCACCAGTCAGCCTCGCTGTAAGACAGCTTCTGGCGGAGGAGCCCCCTCCACTGCCCACTCATTGGGCAGCACCTTTTCAGTGTATCAAAATTCATCTCAGCCAGCAACCAATCAGCATCAAGCAAATGACAACAGTGTTACCAGGTAGTATTTTCATGTAGAATTTGGAAAATTTAGGCCGGGGCTGTATAAGTTCAATCAAGGGTATATCAAGAATATAGTAAGGAGAATAGTTTTTTACCAGCATGAAGATGATAAATTATAAGACCAGCTTTAGAGCACTAAAATAGTTTATACTAAGCATAAATATGTATGTTGCTGTCTTATACACAATCCCTTAGGAAAATCCATTTGTACAAATCACATATAACCCTGAAATATAGACAACTTATATATTTATGGTATATGATAATCTGTACAACATTTATAAAATGATTCTTTGCCTGCAGTCTCATTTCCCTTTTTTTATAGGGTGTGCTCTGCTCCGCATAAAGGCCAGATCAGTAGAGACTATGAAAGGGAGTTCCCTTCAGTAGAAGTGGGACCCAGGCAAATTGCGAAGCGATCTGGACATCCACGGACCAGTCTGGCTTCTGTCAGGATGGACAGTGAGGTTTGTCCCTTTAGAGTTAAAAGAGTTGGCTGTGGTTATATTAATTTTACATTTCATAGGCCTAGTTGGGGAGTTATGTAACTTTATACATATAATTATTATATATACACATAGGTTCGTTTGGGTGTGTGTGTATACATATGTTGGGTTTAACCACTACATCTGATACGCACTAATGATGTCCAAATTTATAAATAACTCTGTCCATCATTAAGGAACAAGATGTTGACAGTGATTATGAATGGCAGCAATTGGCTGAATTTGCTGACCAGACCTCTGTTGAACCTGCCATCCTTCAGAGATTAAAGACCAGACTTCTCTTAGCCAAGAAACAGGTAGGTTTCATAGGTTAAAATGTCACAAGTGTAACTGTTTCATTTGGGTAAGTGGATGTATTAAATACTCACTTCTCTGTCCAGCTGATGGTCAAAAAGGGTGAAGAGCCCTCTTCAATTCTACAGCCACTAGAAGTCCTCGGGAAAATTATTCAGAGCTGTCAGCCTGGAGATGTTGACAAAGTAGGCTAAGGAGTTGGAGCTTCCTCATCTACTGTTCAGCCTGATTGAGGACACCCTGAACATTCCTGATCTAATGCAGGTGTGAAAAATACACATACAGCATCTTTTAGTGTGACTTAAAAGATGCAACAAAAAAGATGCTTTTAACTAATAACATTTTTATTTTTCGTGATTTGTAGTGGAGAATGACTATTCGGATTACAGTAAAAGCAACAGAAAATCTTTTTCTGGATTGTTTCTGAAATTTACATTTTTTAATAAACCAATGGCTGAGATGAAAATTCTAAAAATATAAAAATTAACTTTAAATTATTAATTATTTGGGGTGTTTGTTTGTTATTTTAAGGAGTCGCAGGGTGAAATCATATTGGGAGATCTGATGAGTGTGCTCATAATGTATTTGGAAAAGAGCCCGGACTGGGAGATAAAGCGGAAGAGGTATTGTTTTATTCATTTATTTTATTGTTACCTATTCACTTTTTAATTGTAGGCTTTCCACGCTAAAATTATTTTTGCATTAACATTTAATTTCTTGAAGAAAGAATATTGACATCTTTTCTTTCCACTTATGTCAATCAAAACCCAATCATTATTTTTTTTAAAGAGGACCAGCTTCAAAATGACAATAAAAACAATTATGAAAACGGTCCATTCCAATTATTCTGAAGCCAAACAATAACTTTCCCCCACTGCATGCATGAGTAAAATAAGATTGATTATCATTAATTCATGATTAATGAATTTGGTCAAATCTTCTCAATGATTCGACTGAAATGGTTCATAAACTGTGAATGATTCATTCACAAACATGGTCTAGTCCTTAAATTTAACTCGCTGTCAGTGAACTGGTCACAACATTTAACACTATCACTGAATGTGAAGCTGTTAAATGACTTAAAATGATTTAGGATTTGGTGGATAGATTTTATGATGCTTTAATGGTGTATTTTGTCATTCAGTCTCCTATCACATTCATTGCATGGGAAACGTGGGGAGGACATTACTTACAAAATTGGGTCTGGAATCAGGATTGTGGTGAAGAAATAATGCCAGTTTTTTGGGGGGTGAACTAATCCTTTAAGTAAATTTGCTGTTTCTTTTATAAAATGAACGAATATTTAGTGATAATTGCAGAATACTTGGTTCGGCTGTTGTTATTCAAACTGCTGCTAGGCTTTAATGAAACTTTAATCTGAGTGGTATTTTACGAAAAATATTTTCTCTCGTCAGGGCTGAGGATCTCTGTCAGCTATTTATATCAGTATTTCTCTGTCGAGACCCGAAACGTACAGCGGTAAGATTTTCTCTCTAGTTTGTGTCAAAAACACTTTTAAACCGGTAAAATCAAGTCCAACGGTGGTGGGATGTCTGCTTTCATTTGGATTACAGGAGATTTTGTGGTCTCTCCTACAGCTTTTGGCAACAGCAGTCTTAACCTTGTTCGCTCGCCGCGGTATATCTGCGAATGTCAGCACGGAAAGGCTTGCAGCCTTTTTGCAGAATATTTTGACAGACGAAGCAGAGGTGCAATTCCATTATTTATACTGTGAATAATGCTTAACTCTGTTTGAAGTAATTAATGTCATTGATGTGATGAAACCCAGTGAAGTCATGCACCAACACACTCTTCTCTCCTTTTCTTTCACATAGATTCAAAACCCTTTACCTGCAGGCTGGGGCATTTGTGATGGCCTTCTGTCACTGATTCTCTACAGACTATCTGAGGTAATTCCACACACATTAATTGTACTCAAATCTGTGGGTGATCTAATCCACACTTTTTTCCTCCCAATGATAAAAGTGTGAAAGCAGCTCATTGTGCGACTACCAGAGTTGGGATCTTTGGCCGTGCCTGTGGACTAAAGTGAACGCCGCACTGGAAAACACAACTCTTCTGGGAGCCCACTTCTCTGCTAATGGTACTGAACATCATTGAAAACAGTAATAATAAAAACTTACTACATTGCAGCTGTAATACTCCAGTAATTTGATCAAACACGTCGGTTTGTCTTTACCCGGCAGGTCTGTACGTGTTACTCTCTCTTGTTTTATTGGTTTACTCAAGTGATCCATACAGCTGTGTGGATCTTATTTCAAATGCTTCTACAAACTGTTCCTCTGCCCTCAGTCACCTTCTTACTACCAATTGGTAAGCTGGACCTCAAACATGATCTCAAATCTTACCATGGAAATAATCAACACAATAGGTTTCACGGTGCACATCTCATTTCTACCTTCAGCAGCACTGCGATGCTTGAGAGTGGGTGTTTTTGGGGTGACTCAGACATAAACAGCCTGTCAGTGATGAGCTGTCATCTCCTCTGCATCCCCTTCTCTCTGAGGTTGCCCCTTGAAAAACATGTGTCTGTTGTGCAGTCGTATCGTAGGTCAAATATTGTTCCAGGATTGTTGAAGGTGTGATTTAAAATCATTCTTGTTGCAGTCAAGTTTTAATTGCTTTTGTTAAACGTAATTTTTAGCATTTTTCCTTTTTTTTCTGTGTTGTGTCTTTGGTCAGATGATTCAAACTCTTCCCGTGGCCCTTGTGGAGCTTCCTCTGTGTCTTTCAAATCGCCTGCTACTATCTGACCCACAACACACTGCTCCATGTCTTATCAGCGCAGCCCAGGCCTGTGGCTTCCTCCCTTACAACACAGAAAACTCTGACAATGGAACAGAACACACTTTTAACCACTCTGGAAATGGTGCGGAGCAACTCAGGAGCAACAGTAATGCAAAGAAAACCAAGATAGATCAGATCAAAGCTAAGTCTAGAAAGAGGATAGACCAACTTAAAGGTACACCTAAAACAAAAAAGGATTCGCCAGAGACTCAATATCAGTTGTCCAAAAGCGAAACCGAGAAGTTAAGAGAGATGGTAGCACAACCAAAAACCAAGAGATATCAAAACCCGAGCATTGAACTTTTTAGGGATAGATTGGAGCAGCGGAGTGGTTGCATAGAGGTGCTTATGGACAGTTTAGAGCTCCATGACCTTTCTACAGGCCATCTTCAAGATCTCTCAGCTCAGCAAGGAAGTAACCTCAGCTGGCTTATAGACAGCCTGGAGGAGCTGAGGAGAAGCAATGAATATAGTAGAAGAAATGGAGATCACCCCAAAGTCCCCATGGCACTGCAAATACCCTTCCCAGAGGCAGAAGTAGAACGGCAAGTTCTCTGTTGGCTGTGCTGCTACAAAGCAAACTTCTTTACGGCTGTGCAGTGGAGCTTCTTATTCTTCTCTCCCAACTCGCACTTTATCTCACCCAACCATCTCGTGCTTCTCTTCATTTGGAAGCCACCCAACTACGACTTGCATTGCATCATCAAGATGATGGAATCAGAAGTGCATGTTGTAGCCTGGTGGGAAACCGGATATCAGGTGATTCGGAGTTTGATCCAAGCCTTGATCCACAGATATTCCAGGACCTGTTGAGCTGCCTACATGATCCCGCTCCCTCTGTTCGTAGGAGTGCATGCAAAGCTGTGGGAAACTGCTTGAGTCTAATTGAAAAAACTGATTTAAATACTTCCAGGTTTAAAAATACAATTGAGAGAAAAAAAAGAACACAAGAAAAATGGAGCCGAATACCAGTATCAGAGGGTATCAGACGAGGGCTGCCAGAAGGTTCTTCTGCTTTAAAGGAAAAAACTGTTAACAGTGTGGGAGACGTATGGAAAGAGGTTGCCATAGGAGCAGCCCTTCCCCTCTTGTCTCTGCTATCAGATGATGATAATGTAATTCGACAGCACTGCTGTGGGGCCTTGGGTAAACTGGCTGTTATCGGTGGAGGGGACGGAGCACTCCTCGGCGCAGACGCGCCACACTTGCTTCTCCAGACTGCTTGTGATGATTCCCATCATGCAGTGCGACGGGCAGCTGTGGCCACTCTGCATGTGTTTAGCCAACAAAACACACTACTGCAGGTAAGAGCAGTGTAAATAAGTTTGAACTAACTTATTTCAATGTTTTTACCCGGCAACTAAATTAAGACAGTCATTGGATTTGTATTTAATATCACTGGGGACCAGCCCAAACTACTACCTAACAAGATTATTAAATATTATATATTTTCCCCCAAGATGCTGTGTGTTGTGTGAGTGCAAAGAGTGCAGTTCTTCATAAGGCATATGCAAACAGTGCAGCAAAATGAACATTGAGCTGTTTTTTGCTATATTGCATCATTTTGACAGTTGTGCAAAAAAATTGAAAGACAGAAAAACGGGTGAAAAAGTCCTTACTGTCATTTTCTCATTCTTCCCTTCCTTAAGGCTCTGAGGTCTCTAGATGCAGGAAGAAAACTTTGTCAAACATCCCAAAGCTCTGCATTTCACAGGGATTATCAATTGCTTGTCAGCAAGTTGGATGGGACCATAGAAGGAAAACTATAGACCTCAACTTTTACAGTTTGTGTGTAGAAAAAGAATGTATTTACCTAAAAATATTTTAGTAAATGTGGATGGATAGTCGGATACTAACATTTACAATTAATGTGTTGCAGCATTATTCTGTGTCTAGGAAAGTTGCTTGTGTTTATATCTATTTGATCAATGATCAAAAGAAATTCACTTAAAAAAAATTATATTTGAAAAATTTCCCCATTCTGTCCATGTATCATTTTGTAGATTTATTTGTTGTTTTAAATGCTTTCCTGTTTGATTCACACGGTTATATTTTGTTTGAATAAAGCTGCATTTATACAATATATTTAGCCTCTTTTTTTATTTATTTGTCCAGCCTGGAAGTTTTTGAATAATATAAATACGTAAAATATAAATTACCGGAAAGTTCAAAAATGTTTCCATAATTAGAAATTAATATGCTGGAACATTTGTGGCAATTTTGGATGGACCTATTTCAATCTGCAATCCGTACGAAAAAATGTGAATATCACGGATTCGCCTGTTTTTACCATTTCATTAGTTTGACTTGTGTTTTTTCTTTTACACAAATCCCTAACTAAATAGAATTACACAATATTTCATAAATGTGCATTGCTTTTTATTTTCGTTTATTTGTCATACTGTCATTTTATGTACCTGGGTTGATATTTTATCTGTTAAATTCCAGGTAAACGACTTTTCGCTTGTTACGCATCTAGCTACATGTCAGATAAGCATTTTGGTGTTTTTTTGAAAAGGTTTCGAAAACAAAATTCTGAAGAAATGGTGTTGAAGAATTCAAGTTGAATTATTTATAATTTGTATGCATTTGAATTGTAATTATATAGCCATACAAATGCCGAAGTAGCCTATCTAACAGTAAAAAAACCTGGTTGCATATTATGAGAGACGAGACAAGAGACTGTAGGCTATACTTTAAGAGCAAAATATTGTATCATATCGACGAAAATGTGTTGAGTTACAAACTGTAAAATACCATTCGAAGCGTTTATTTAAAACTGTAAGGAGTTTTTAAAACATCTGCGAATTTAATAGCACGTAGCCCTATGTGGAAAAGTGATCATATTTTACTAAACCATTTATTTAAGCTTCGCTTTTTTTGCATCTACTGATACTTTGACGTGATACAATTTTTAAGCATGTAATTACCGCTTTACAGTAGGCTATGTGAGGAAAAAACTACAATCTGAAATCACCGTCTGAAAAAAAAAAAAACGAAAGGCACAAAAAATGAGGGAATCAAAGTGAAAAAAAGCTTTTTACGCCAAAGAAAACTAATTTAATTGTCTAATCCTTGTACATTTGGTTCTCTCGTTTTTCCCTGTTTTTCTTTTTGTTGTCGGGAAAATTCACCTACACAAGCTAAAGCCATTGTGATAACAGATATGATAGCCTAGATAAATATGACATTTAATATGCCATAATATTTTTTTATATATATAAATATTGTTTCTTATATTCTTCTTTACAGACCCAACCTAACACGGTCATTCGATAGTTTAATTTCAGTGTTGTCTAAAACCTTTTCCACAGCCTGGATTAGTGAGGATACAGAGCAGCGCTGCTCCACATATTCGGCTTCTAAAGCTGTCAACTATTCTCCGTCCAAACAAGGGATAAACTCTATCCGTTAAACTGTAGGTCTACAGATTAAGCTCTGAAATCATCGCCGACATGCACTGCTGCTGACACAAATCACTTTATTTGACTCAATGAAGTAACAGGAAAACACAAGGTAATTAATCGAAGACGATACATCGAAATGCCTCGTACAAAATGAATTGTCTTAGTATTATAGCTGGTGTAAACTTGAAAATCGTGTGCCTCAATTCGGGATTAAAAAAAGTATATCTCAACTTCACAAAATGACCGTACAACACAGCGAATAAGAAGCTATAATTCATTAACATGATTGTATAACGCCATAAGGAAAGAATATTAGAAATGGATGTCGTAAGCTCTGTTATTATCTAGCAAGTTTATTTAGAGGAATTAAATTATGTTTGAAATATTGCTACGTTTTAAGGTACACAGACACTTTAGGAAAAATACAATAAAGAAAGAAAAGGCCAGATTTGTTGCGTTTGTTCTTGTAATTGTGTCTCCTATTGGAGGAAAGTAGAAAATTAGAGTGACTACACGAGCTGCCAGGATACACTTCTGAAAATGACTAAATTGTAAACATAAAAATCATAACATTTGTCAAGGATTGTGCATGATCATAATTACAAAAATCTTAACTTAAATTATTTACATCGTTGATGAAATATTGCTAAGAAGCTGGGAGTCTGCAATTGTAAAATAATCTAAAGCCACCACAATCATTCCAGTGTTTATAAAAATGCTGGATCACTAAAAAGATTTCTTTGCTGTCCCCAAACACACACTGGTACCTTAGAGCAAACAAGCTTTATAAAATCACAAACCCTGATTGTTGTCGCACTAACAGCAGAGATATTGGGCCAAACAGCAGTTTGTGAATCAAATTCAACTCATTCATCTCTAATGAAATGTGTTAGCCAAGAGAATATAAAACAGGACTTCTTAAGCATGAAAGACTTTGCAGAAATATTCAAAATGTCTTTCAGACAAAAACTTTTTTTTTCAAGAGCCTTGAAATCTTCAGCATGCAAGAACAAAAGTACAGAAAACCAACACACATAACATTAGGCAGTGCCATATCTTCAGCATCGAGTTACAAACTGACATACCTCCATGACTTTGGACATAAATTGTATACCTGAGCTGCAGAACTCTAAATCTAAATTGGGCATTTAAAAACACATGATCAGGTTAGTTATTCCTGAGGGAAATTCATTTTGAGAAGCGCTTCCCCTGAAACTCAATATATATAACAAACAGATTGCTTTCAATATCAGTGCTTATTTCTTTTTTAATATATGGAAGAGTTACGATAGTAGGAACTACAAATATTGTACTTTATTAATTTTAATGTACAATAAATTATAAATAATCATTAGAAATAAATAAAACAATAAATTAAGATAAGTGGAGGTCATATGCTAAACTTGTGATATTCCCTTGCAGCCTTTACTAAATAAATGATAATCCGGTGTTAATATATGTCGTTCCTGAACGCTCTGTTGTTAAAGCTCATTTATGGAAACAAGAAGATGACCCGTTTAGACACATAATAAACAGACGGCTGTCATTGCAGTCGAGACCTAATCACAGTGCATATTGACCGATCTGGAGCTGTTTTTTTTAAGCGGATGTCTGTGCTGCAGCTGTGCACTTTGTCAGTTTCTAACGAAAATTTTATGATTGAATAGCGTGCAATAGTACAACCTCCACCAACACATTCTAAGAAAGAACACATTCAGTCCGAAAACATTCCAACTCAAATTTCATTGCCTTGCAGACTGCTAACAATTCTACTTGTAGGACCATTGTCAGGTGGTCAAGCTTTTGGTCAGCCGCTGGCTTCCTGTTTAAGGCGTTGGCTGCGGGCCTTGTACACCTCAATCAGGAGGTCTTTCACATATTGGATCTCTCGTTCCACTGATTCTGCCTTGTCTCGTAGCTCGCGGTTTCTGCCCTCCAGACCATGAAGCTGTTCTTCCAGTGAGTCCAACTCTGCTCGCTTCCTTTGACGATATCTGTCGGAAAAGTATAATAAAAAAATGTCATATTAAATAAATAAGAATTGACAAATTCCAAAAATTGTTATTTCCATGCTTTTATTTAAAAATTTAAAATAAATCTCATATGCGACCCAAACTGTTTAGATTAGTACCTGGAACCTCACTCATACGAAAAAATGTAATACGCCTATAGTTGTGACTGAAATTGCAATACCTGTGAGCTGCCGTCTTGTTCTGATCTCTCTTCTTCTGTTTGCGTTCACCGCGGGGTCCTTCGATAAGTGGCACCTCAAGGCTCTGGTTTCACATTGCAGGGGTCAACTCCTCTGGAACACGGGGAGCCCATTTCAGACTCGTGGTGGTCAGGACTTAAGCAGTCAGGGCCTTGGCCTTCAAGAAATCCACATTGAAAGTTGTTATGTTGACGATGAAGCTCTGTGCTTTCCGGTTTACCCGGTTCACTGATGGCCCCCAGAAAGCTGTGGTAGGCTTCTTCTTGGGGTGTGCTTTGGAGGAAACAGCTTTCATTGGGTTCCGTCTTCCAGGGCATGCTGGCCTTCACATCACTTGCAATGGTCTTTGCATCACTCATCATCTCCATTTCTGTGCTTCCTGAAATGCCATTTAAATTGACTTCTCTGACTCCATACATCATCATTTCGTCTTTCTTGTTGGGAACTTGAATGGGTCCACTGAAACTGTACCCTCCGCTGACAACCTTACTCGGGCCAATGGCCTCTTCTGTGTAGCGGCAGTTCCTCTCCTCTTTGGGTAAAATGGAACACCTTCGAATCTCCACCGCGCTGCCCAGGCAGTAGCCTTTGCCAACCACCCTTTCATCTTCTGCACAGCTGTAGCTACCACCAGTTGCAACAGCTGTGTTACCTGAGGAATTTCCTTTGGAACTCCAGATGCTACCCTCGAAGGTGTCGCCCACCCTCGCGACATCGGAAACTCGCTTGCGGGTGCAGACGTTGGTGTTGGGTCGGCTGCAACTGTAGGGGGCATGTCTAGGAATCTTGGAGCGGCCAATGGGTCCCCCACAAAAGCTCAGCAAGTCAAGTTCCCCAGTTGCCAGGGTAACAAGTAGAGGGCTGGATTCTGATTGGTTGGAAGTAGAATATGATGTGTACGGCAACTGGTAGTACGATGGTGGACCAACTGGCGCTGGATCCTTATCGCATTTGCCCAGTTTGGAGGCTTTCTCTGGGAGTGGGTCAGACAGGAAGTAGTCCTCCAGCTGAGCAAGCTCCTCTTGCAGCAGAGAGGTCATGACCTCCAAATCTGAGGGCACCTGGATGTCATGCTGGAGGGGCGAGGGGGGAAGGGATGCATTGGGGGAGGGAGAGGCGTGAGAGGTTGGGAGGTACGAGGAGAAATCTACTTCTTCCGTCATCCAGTCACTAAGACCATCACCTGTGGGGAAAACAGAGGTCAACATGTTAATCACTGGCCTAGAGATCCAATACAACAAAGCTAATAAAATAAATAAAATAACAGTATTTTATTACCCTGTTAAAAATACTTATCTTAGTTCAGTTCACTTAATAAATTCAAAATCCGAAAACCTGTATTAAAGTAGCGCGTTATCAACAAATAATATAAAATAGATCCACATTGGTAGTTTTACTCACTGTTCAAGGAGAACGAAATGTGCTGCAGTGCGGTGCCCACCTGAAACTGGGAAAAATAAAAAACTGTATTCACTGCAACTCACCAATTAAGTGCTGGCTCTCCTCTGGCCCCTCCCCTCTGCGCCCCTCCGATTGGCTGTGGTTAGCCTGTGGGTGAGAGAGAGTGAGGGGGTCTGCCGGGCAGACGAGTAGAGTCTTCCAAATGGGTGCTGACATTGTCATCATCCTGTCCGTTGATCCTACGATTCAAATGTCCGAGCTTAGAGTGCACAACAGTGAAGTTCGAGAGTTGAGCCACAGAAAACAGGGCTTGGTGTGCATTATGAAACCTAAAGACAATGGAAAAAATGATGAGGATGGTGTGGTAAAACGCAATGCGTTCTACCTAATATCCAAAATGTACTACCACGACAACTATACATTTCCAGTTGTTGGGGTAGGACAGAAGAAAAATCGTTGTCTCCCAAGTGGTGAAACTTTCCATTCTAAATTTGTCCTGGCACACCTAAATTATCTAAAAATAACTAACTGTCCATGAATCTACATTTATGAATTTTATCAACGTCACATACAATGCAAACTGAGTAAAAACGAATATAACCCCCCATTTCGTTACAACATCAGTAAAGACACATTGGTGATTAGCGAGGGACCAATTTAGAAAACTACCACTCTTCCATCCATCAAAGTCCCTCGTGCCCACTTAGGGGAGCTCTACTGAGATCCTAGAGAACCAGGCGAATGCTCTACTTGTGGGACTTTATAGCAGCCTGTATATTCAAGACCCACAGATGGCTTAAGCTTGACACACAATGACGAAAAGCTTATTTGACCAGACCAGTCACAATAACAAAAATCTTTAAGAATGTTTTTTTTCATTTGAGCTTTAATTTATTAGGCTCAATTTTGCAATAAAATAATAATTCAGTTATTTAGACAATGAGGATTTTATTGCAATCTGATATGCTCTTATAATCGTGACATTTACACTGAAGTCCAGTTTGTTTACAATCTAAACTCAGACACAGAACATAATTTTGGGTTTACAGAAAAATCAGGCACAACCAAGAAAACGGTCAGACTGCAGAAACAACCAAAGAAAAATGTTTTTCCCCGTTAAAAAGTTATCCTTTCAAGGCACATGGCAGGTGAAAACTAAGCAGCAACCTCTGAACTGAATCTCGAGACGCTCGGCGAGCACGTGGGTTATAGTGTATGACGTAATGCCAAAGCAAAGACACAACATCTTTGTGGAAGCCTCGAAACGATTCAAGCTTTTGTCTTCATCGAGGCTATTTTCGAGTGGAGAAACAATGGCAGGTGCATGCAATGCGAATCTATGCATCGGGGTACAAACATGAGATATAAAAAAAAATAGAATGAACGACACGGTAGGACCTGTACAGCCTATACACTATTGTTTAAAGAGACAGGCAATAACGGTTACATCCGTAGCACATTAATAACGGCTCAATAGAAAACAGGACGAAGCAGTCCATCAAACAAGCATTTCTTGATTAATTCAAAAATAGACCAATGTTTTAAAATTAAATCTGCAGTTAACGTCAAAATAGTAAAAGGCGTGTCAAATGTGTCTGTAGTCTCAATACTGTAAAGTTACTGAAGCGACTTAAAGAGCCGATATGAGTTTCTGAAACTTGACCAAGAAACAAAGCACACTCCATAAAACATCTCTTGTAACACTGTTACAAGTGACAACACATAAAACAGCACGTAAACTAAACCAATACATAGAAAAAGTACATCGCCAGCCGACAAAACCAACAATGCTTCAAATAAAGCACAGAAAAGTAAGAAGTTGCACTTACTCCATTCTTGCTTAAATGTTTTGGGTTTGGAGTGCGTTGCAAGAGCAAAGCACAGCGTTTCTTAAGGATCGACGAATCAACTGAATTAAAAAGCCATGTCTCCTTCGGAGTGTCTAGGACTGAAGTGCTGTTGGTCTTGCTTTGTTGTGATGGAGTTGATGACTGAGAATCGGCTAATTGAGTCAATGCATCAGGTCACCCACACCTAGCAACCAGCTGCGTCACGCGGTCAGCCCCCACTGCTATAGATTCCTCCGCCCTATGGATTGGTATTGGTAGATAAGTTTCACACTCGTGCTTAGAGGGCCGGCGAAAACGCCCACAAGATCTAGGTCTCATTTTCTCCAATAAAGTGTGTACAAACACAGCCCGTTGACATAACCTTTAACTACAAAAAGTAGTATCGTTTTGAGCCTGTGCATGTAACGAAAGCTGCTATTAACGCGGATTGGGATGATTAGCGTGTAACTAGAGTATGTAATTATACATTAAATATTAATATCATAAGACGTTTACAATGTCACTCAGATGTGTATTGTTTCACAGGGACTACTTGATTTCTTCTAGCGAGGAAGAACACTTTCTGCTACCCAGGAGATACGTGGCTGTTGTTGCAGGTTAGTTGCATCAGCGCTTCAAGCTGCTAGCAGATTCGCTGGATAGACTGAAGCGGTCGCGCAGCTATTGGCTGGTGCGGAAGTGTTGTCATTTCTGATTGGCTCACGGTAGGGAAACGTTGCATCCCAATGGTCCTTAGTTTTCCACTCTCCGAGCACATGTTTCACGTAAACATCCCGAGAGTACGTCTTGAAAAGTGGTTAAACTTTCATATCTCAGAAGGACGGTTTAATGAACTTTACTGACAAAACATTATAACATTAGGCGTATCATGCGGTACGGGGTTTGAACGCTTTGCCTCACTGTACGTATAGACTTCATTTAGATGTAACGTTAACCGGACGGGTACTGTTAACACATTTAGACCATGATTGGATATCTAATTGGATTGTGTAATCGCTTGGACTCCATACGTTTAAAGTTTAAGTGTACGTAGCTAAATAGGCTTATGTTCGATTTTAAATTAAAGTCCCTGTAGCTTATTTACATGTTCCAGTTGAGCAGTGTTGTCATGGCAAACTACAGTGCTGTTGCTATTTGTGATAATAAATCAAATGTATCATAGGTTAAACTATAGCGAGATCATTTTACTGAACTCTGTGTAAGATCGAGTATCATTCTATTATAATTTCTGTAGAAATGAAGCGAAATGATGCAAATCTCTGTATCTTTTCTTTGACTATGTTTTGGTAGATTTAGTAAGTATATGGCCGCAACTGTACAAGTAGTCTACATGCGCAGGCCGATTCAAATCACGTGCGGTCACAGCGAGAGAAGACAAATAACCTCAAACCTAAGCGTACATCTCGTTTAATTCCTGTTAATAACTGTTTTTCAAAGAATCAAGCTTTGTTTTTCCCCTCTCAGCAAATCCTAAAGCTGATTGAAGGAGCTATGTCTTCCTGTTGCTATAGTAATAGCGAACACTGCCCCCTATTTTAGACATGTTTTCTGGTTGCTGTTGCCATGGGATTTGCAACGAGCGCTCTCGCTCGCTTTTCGGCCCGTGCTTTTCAGTTTCGTCTCTGTGGTGTAAAATGACATTCCCATAAAAGTTGATTTAGTCATAAAAACAATTACAACAAGTGCATATCATTGAAAGGTTTTTGATGACACCTTTCTACTATTTTTATTGGGTCGTTAGGTAACATCCATTGTGCTTAAAAAGTGAAAAGTTATTATCTTGCCTTAACTCAAAATTACCGTGGGAGACTTTTATTTCGGAACTTGACTTCCGTTTATAGTAAATGTAATGGAATCTAAAGGCGTCCATGAATCAAGGCATCTTGCCAACACTCTAGGCAAGCATAGAAAACTATTAACTATCCTGTCAGGCGGAATATTCAGCAGATTTAGCATGTCGACCCTGATTTAGGATAAATCGATTTTATTTACACTTAATAGCTCTGCATGAAAGAAGTTGACACCTGCTTTCTCTAGCCCAAAGGATCAAAGAGATGCTTCTGAAAGTACTGATACTGTAATTCTTCTTGTGAGTCGGCTCAGCCTCGCAGTTGTAGAAGTAGGCCTGATGCAATCTTCGCGACCGCGGTCGTAACGTTGAAGAGACTGAGATAATAATGGTTGTTGAAGTGTGGGATCTCTCCCAGGAAAGCGCTGACTCTCCCAACTCGCCGTGTCTTAATTGGTCCGTGGGGGCGCCCTGTTTGCGCAAAGCGTGAGAGAAAGTCAGCAGTACACACACGGCCACCTCAGCCAACGACAGCCCCGGTGTTGTCGGTGCATCATACTTTGAGTAGCTGTTTGTATTGAGATTTTTTCCAACTACGTTAAGAAACAGCTGATCTGGCGGATAGAGTCGTAGGTTTACGGAGTACCGTAATTAATCACAGCTTTTGAGGATTAAAGAAGATGGCGCGAGTGATAAATCTGTTATCCTCATAAATCCAACTATGCATGTGCGTAACTATTTAAAAAAAGCTCATTCCACTTAGACACCACGTGGTCTAAGTGAACGAAACCTATTAAACGTATTGTAGTTTGTTTACTTCTTTCACTTTGTTTAGTCTTTTCAACCCCCTCCCCTGCGCTATGTATGTTGAGAAGGAGTGGGTGAGAGAGCAACATACGCACCATGCCAAGTTCATGTTATAGCACAGCACACACATTAGTTACAGTTACATCACAATTTCATCACCATCTCCCTCTGAATTCATTGTTGTTTCTTTTTCATTCCCCTACACGGGCGATCAAATCGTTTAGAGTTCAAATGACTTAGGCTATAACTTAGTTTTAGAAGATAAACATCCATCCAGAAATATCAGCAGTCAGTGTCCCACAGAAGTAATAATTGCTTGGGAATCGAGTCTCAGCATTCCCAGAACCCTATTTAGAAAAACAAACTTGGAGGATAATGTGGCTAAAACACATGTTGCACAGCATGCCATGAAAGCATCTGTTTAACATCCGTGCACCCGACGATTTCACTGACTGTTCCTCTGAGAACGCGAAGCAGCGCTCAAGTTGTTTGATTTTGAGTAAAGTGTATTTGTCTCGCGCCTTTAGTGGGACAGCGCTGTTTTTTAGCGTGCGTCTCGCATTTTAAACTAAGGGCTAACACCAAGACCTAAAGGCTGGGGAGATGGGGCTGGGGTGCACTCAAGGAGAGGCTGACCGTCTTTTCGCGTTGACAGTGACACCCTGCATGTAGTCTTACCCTTTCTGAATAAACACAGTATAAACCATCTGTTAATTACAATCAAAACAATTAAAAAATACTTTTTAGGATTTAATGCGTTGAACAAACGGCTGAAACGTCTGGTTCTGTTGGGTCAGATCTTACAGCAAAAACCCATAGGCACCAGTTTTAGTTATAACAATACAATCGCAAACATACATTTTATAGTAATTCCAATATGATGATTTAAATTGTTTAGATCAGAAGTGTTCTCAGCTGTGTAATTTTGCAAACATAAACTTCCGTGCGTCTGAAAGTGCCGTGCGCGCGTAAATGCGCACTTCGTAAACTTTTTCTTGTGACTATGCTTGTGTGAAAACCCTCGCTGGTTCACATAGATGGATTAAGTCGGTTGATCACAACTTCAAAGTCTTGGGCTATTGATTCCCGAATGACTTCTCAAAAGGTCTCAGAGTTGATCTTCATCACCACCGGCTCAACAGTTGATCATGTCGGCTCAGTCCTTAGAGATTTGCAAGGCACAAACCTCTTTGATTTTGGAGAATTCAACTGCTTTAAAGTACGCTGTCTTTGAAACTCAAAGATCTTATAGGTTTAATAATTGCCTTTGTTGAATGTTTACATGTTACATATTTTAAAGTGCAAGCGAAGATTTATATAAAGGTTAAGTTCACACTATAGAGACGCACATTCTTGGGGTTAATTCATTATGCTTTTATGTTGCTTAACAATTGTAATGTGTGAAGCATTTGCATCAAGTGATAAATTAATTGGTGAGGCTCTGCTGGTGTAGACAGATGGCATCATTATAGCGCTGATGACATTTGTAGTTGCACATTTAACTGTTATGGTAATGACTGGGTGCGAGGCAGAGAAGAAAACAAGCTGAGGGCCCCGGGGCCTCAGAGCAGAACACTGAGCGGAACGCATATCCAGCCCTCGCATCTGGAGCATGAAAACAGCGCTGAGAGACGTCCACTGGCGCCCTCTACTGTTAAAAAACCACCAAACAAATTTCACGATCGACAGGTGCAAAAGCTTGATCCACAGCCTAATTTCCACACATCAAAATTTAATGGCGAATCGGTAAAATTACGTTTGTCAAAAAGTCCATTTGTCAAAAAACAAAAGGCCTAAACAAAGGTTTTTGTTTTTAAACCTCAATTTGATTACGGTGGGATTTCCTGGGCATTTTCCAAGACATTAACAGGTTACTAATGTAACGGATGTCTGAAAAACAGATGTTATCTAAGGGAAAAAAACAGCGAAAAGTCAATTTAACTGTACATTAGCCTGCCGAGATTTACTTAGATTCAACATATCGTGCCATAAACCGATTTAAAGCAACTGTCTTAAACAGTTTTTTCTATAGAATCTGAAAACAGGATTTGTCTATTGGATCAAATTGAGGTCATTTTGCAGACTTAAAAAAACTGTCGAGCCTCGTTTACGTTCATAAGTAATTATTTCACATTGTATGCATGATTTAATGTTTGTCTTTGCATTTTTAATAATGACACAAAGTTTGCACAAGTGATATAAAAAACGTTTTCTTGTGTGGTAATAAAATGCATTTAACAATGAACCCATGTGATTGTGTGTCTGTTCATTTATAAAAGTTGTCTCAAAACAGCCATGCATTATGCTATTTATACACAAGTACATCTTTATTTCAATTCATTATTTCTTTTAAGCTTTAACATAATTTGGCAGACAGCTGTGTTCATCTAAAACCTCGTTTACTAAAGCTTGTATCTGAGCAAAGCTGTGTTTTACTTTTTTATTTGCCTCAGAGAAGGCTATATGCTACTTGTTTCTGTCAAATTGTAACAAGCTAATATTTAAAAATATACTGTTAGTGATGTAGCACTGAATTAAAAAAAAAAACATAAAAGATATCCAGAAGTATAGCAATAGTCTGAATAACACACCATATCTGACTATAAATCAAAGTGGCACATCCACACATTTTCAGAACCCTGAAATAAAAAGATGTGGAAGTCAGAGTACATACATGGCTTTGGCAAGACAAAATCTTTCAGTACGAGTGTACCCGGGTTTGCTTTTTAAAAACACAAAACATTAACTGCAGTGGTCCCTGACCAATACATATTGTAACAAATCAGGTAGCAGGCGTCCATTATTTTGTTACTTGTCTAAACCTGAGCCATTTGTTTAAGAATCTTTGCAGAAAAAGAGTATACTAAAAATGGAAAAAACACAGTAACATATTAACCTTGGTAAAAAAAATATGAATGCTACCTGAAACAAATCATGAATACTGTGAAATACAAATATTTTTATAATACAGTGTCATTCTGTTTCTGCAACTAAAAAACGGAAAGTAAAGTAAATGTTGGCAATACACTGTTTTTTGTAAAAGCCTAAAGGCTTGGAACCTTAAAATTACCACAAAATTAGAAATGTAAAAATATATATATGCATATAGAGCATATGATTGATATGAAATGCTGTAAGCTATGAGCTTTGTAAGTGTTTTGTATTTCAATAATATATAGAATGTTTTCTCTCTCTCTCTGACCATCAGTTCCACAATAATATATTATTATCAGGCCACATGCATCCAGTTCTTTTTTAGTTCAAGACAGAGTTCAGTCAGTGCTGGTCGAAGTTTCTAATGAAATGTGACATAATTCTACAGTAAAAAAGTCCTGTCAAATGAGTCCTGCCCGATCTGCGCTCATTGCAGGCGGATTTCATTCCGCAGGCTCTCAGGTCATAAACTGTGTGTAGCCCTCAGCGCCCGTTACTATGACATCCATCCAAATCCGCATGGCCTCTGGAGACGGCGCCACCATGAAATAGAGACGATCATGAGTCTTCACACAGAAGGTTAGCGAAGGATTTGGACTCTATAAGGACACATGGAAAGATAAAGTGTGTGTAAAAGTGTAAGAGGATGGTGAACAACAGCAGGGCAGGAAAAACGGAATGTCACAGGAGCAAAAAGGAAAAAGCATGACGAAATGCATGTGAACATGCGGCCGCTTTGATCTCTTTCGCCTTCTGCTGTAAGAAATTCTCTTTATGGAAAGATGCCGGTCTGTTTAAACTTTTACCATGTGCTCGCAGAATTTGCCGCTGTAGAGTGAGCGGTGTTCTTTAGCTTTGTGTGGCATGTTTATTTATTGATGTTGACAGTAAATAGGAGGTGCTGAAACAGTACAGCATACAGTTTGTGTACTGCTGCGCTTACCTTAGTTGCGCTGCGCAGGTGATCGTAATAGACCTCCTCAATGGCTTGAAAGTAGATGACGCCCTTTAGCTTGGTCTCGTGCTTATCTGAGGAGTAAATAACATGAAGTGCTATTAAAGAAAATTGAATTGAGGAGCTTTTTAGGGAGAAAATAGAATAATTGTACAGATTAGCTTTATTATTCATTAAAAGGGATTGAAAGGAGATTACATTTAGCAGTTGACATTTATATCTTATTTGTATTACACGATGGGTTTGTTGGGATTTGGGTTTTACATTTGTAATAAATCACTCAGTGCAGGATACAGAAATAAAAAAACTGCAAAATCTCTTTAAAGCTCTGCCTCGGGAAATAAAACAAGCATATAAAGTAGACATTAATTCTGGAAGCGCACACAGTGAATCACCTAAAAAGTATTGTCTGTCTCAATTTAACGCCGTGTGACACCCACAGGAAACCGCCGCTACTTCAACAGAGCTCCTTTTTAACGGCTTAGCGCAAATTAACACATATCTTCACATTTGATCTCAATATAGAATGCACGCAATGTTTAAAACAATTGTAGAAGTGTGTGACAGCCTCCAGTGAGCCCCCTCGCACCGTGTCAACGGTTAAGATTTATTAGTTTCCTTTGAACATCTTTTTTCTTGCCCGCCTATATTCATTATACAAATCTGCTTAGTAATGGGATAAATTGTTTTTGTGTTTCATGTTTTTGAAGAGTTGTAAATGTAGTATTGTTACTCGGAACTGAGCCAGGGGTAAATCTACACCCCCATCCCTCACAAACGCGGGGCTGGAGAAAGTATTGCAGTTTATTTCATCATCTTCATCATCATCATCATCATCACTGCTAACATGAGGAGTGAGGGGGTGAAAAGGCTACACACGAGCAAAATGTATGTGTCTGTGTGTGCGTGTATGTGAGAAAGACACATAGCATCTGAAAGCAAGACAGGGTGATTGAAAATTGAGAGAACTGAGATGAAGCACTTCAATAGAACATGCCACTATATCAACTGTATGAGACAGTTTTCTTTTTTTTTTTGTATCCCAGTCTTCTTCATTTTCTCCTTATATATGACAATTTAAAGTTACCACACAGAACATAAAAAACATGCTCTTATTCACATTTAAATTCGATGTAGTTTGCTAGAAAATCAAATAGTATAAAATTGCTTGTTTCATAACTAGTTTATAAAAAATATTACAGCTGTAGTGGCAAAAAAGGATAACAGCATTTTCTCTTACAATGTAATGAGGAAAAAATGTGATGTTTATCTTACCTACGTAATAAGAGAAGGTCCTTTTAAGTCGGTCAAACACAAACCAACGTTTTTTCCAGGATTTGATCTTGCCGCCCATCTTCACGAGATGGCCCTTGCACATTTTCTCTGTGACAATGACATATGCACAGGTGTCCACGCAGTGGCCCGATGATTCCACGTGAGAACGCAGGTCGAACTCTTCTTTCCGAATAGGTAGGTAGCGTGTCATTGGCCGAGCCTGAGGAATGAAGAGCTGAGATGAGCAATTGCCAATCTTTTAATAATTGTGCTTCAAATATTTATGTATTTAGTCAGTAACTGTAAGTGACAGTAAGTGATTCTTATCAAATGTGTGCTTTATTAAAATTGCTAAAATCAAAAATTGACCGACAAAGAACTTTTTATTAAACTGAGTTTATATTCGTTGCAATAACTCACAGGCTGAATAGATTGTTCTAGTAATGTCACTTATCTGTGTTTAAAACATGGGTGTCCTACTGCCCCTGCCCTTCCCTGCCTCTGTCTCATCCTCCTCCTCTTCCTCCCGTCTTATCTCTTTACTGCTGTCTCCCTTTCACCATCTGTCTGTGCGCCTCCTCTCGTCCACCTGCTGTGCGGAGCTGCTCTCTGTGCATTCACGCCTCCCGTCTGGCCCACTCAAGCTGAGCCAATGACCTCATAAAGACTTTTAAAGAGCAACTCAAAACATCCACTGACCCCAGAGCTGTGCCGGTTAAGCAGACTGCTGTGCTAAGTGCTGCACACAGATATCGAAACTGTCTGCTCAAGCGAGGGCAGACGCTAGTCTACTGACCTTAGATCAGTGTTTGAAACCAGATGTCCCTTATGTTACCAATTCATCACAACATGTACTGTATAACATAACATGTAACATTTTGACAATATCATTTAATATGTTCATATTGTAAAAAATTCCATGATTTGTTTTAATATATACTTCTGGTTAAAAGTTTTAGAACACTTATTCATATTTTTCCATATTTTAGAAATATATAAGCTCATCAGAACTGCATAATAAAACAACAGGAACTGTGAGAAATATATAGTTTATATATGTTTTATTTATTTATTTTTTAAACATATTTTAATATATTCAGTGTAGTCACCTTTTGCTTAGAATTTTCAGACATGTTCATGATTAAGTAGAACTCATTCCTTTCAAAGACATTTTTATTAAATAAAATTTTAGTTTGTTATGAATTTTTATTTTATTTTAATTATGTAAGTACATAATAATATATTAAAATATTTTTGTATATTCATTTCATATATTTAGAGCACCTTCAGATCAAACGTTTTTTAGATAACAATAAATATTTCACTGAAGTGTTCTAAAACTTTTGACCAGCAGTGTATTTATATGATTTAAAATACTACATTGATCTATATTGAATCTGAATGTATATGAACTAGTTATTAGGAATTAGAATTAACCATATTAATTAGTCATTTTAAGTCATACCTGATTTTATCATACCAATATTATGACATTTTGTATTTTTAAATGAATAATTATGTTTTCAAATTTATCTTTAATTTTGTTTTATTTGTGGTTTCCTTTTTTAGCCAATGAATTATACTTAAAATATGAGTGTAGGGAGGCAGAGAAAGAGTTTGTTATCATTATGGCCCTAAGGCAAAACTTCAAATGGTTTCTGAATTAATTTACGATATTATCATATGTGTAGAATTAACAAAATATTGATGATCCTGGTTCTTAAAGAGATCACCCAAAAATGAAAGTTTACCTCCTGTCGTTTCAAACCTGTACGATTTTCTTTGACTTTCATAACACAAAAGATATTCTAAAAAATTATATTTGTTAACCGGCACACATTCACATTCATTGGTTCATACAATAGATACGAATGGTTGCCTATGCTATTAGGTTACCAACTTTCTTTAAAATATCTTCTTTTGTGTTCTGCCGAAGAAAGAAAGTAATACAGGTTTGAAATGACAAGCGGGTGAGTAAATGATGAGAGAATTTTCATTTTTGGGTGAACTATCCCTTTAAAATTATAATTAGTAATATTAGGTCCAAATATGTAAGTGTTAAACTAACATACTAACCTGTGAGCACTGTTTCTCTCTCATCTGGACCTCTTCCTCCACAAGCCTCTGTCTGTGTGCAGTCTCATCAAGCAGCCTCCTCTCCACCTCCTCTCGCCTCTTTCTCTCGGCCTCAAGCTGCTGCTTCCGTGCCTGAACTTCCTTCTCCTGATGAAGAGACAGACAGATAGATTAAGACACATAGGGGCTTTAAATCAACATTGAGAAGATATAATAGGCGATAGGGAAAAAAAACGACATACAAATATATAGAACACACAGCGCCATAACTGGGGGCGCATGAAAAAATAATTCAGCGAGAGATTGTCTGAGTGAGAATTACTGTCGGAGAGCTTGTTAAGATCTAGCCTTTCATGTCTATCACTCTTTGTAGGTAAGAAACAATCTTTAATGCAGTGATGCCAAAGGGACCGCAGCTTCCTTTTTAAATTCATGAAAAAGATCTCTTTTATATGAGAGACAGGGAGACAGATAGATTATATTTCACAGGCAATTAAACTTTAATGGTACTCACTCGACTCTCTACCAGCCGGGCTTTCTCCTGCTGGGCCTCCTTCAACATCTTCTCCATCTCCTCCAGCCTCAGCGCTGCCAGTCCATTGTTACTGAGGGCGACACACACACACACATGGTTACTGTTGCCGTGGCAGTGGCAGAGGTAGAACGTGGGACATGAGTGGTGGACAATCCGGACAGATCATCTCTTCACTGACTTTTATTGAGTTGGTGGAAGATGTTATTTTGTGCTATTTTAGTTTTCAGAAAAAACCTACATGCTTTCTTGAGGCCACATCTAAAAAAAGGTTGACCGGGGTGAGAACAAGGTGAACTGTAGGAGTCTGAAGAGTTCTGAAATGTCTCTAAAAATCTATGTGGTCAAAGATTCTTGCCCAAGACTGTTGATGCTGGAAAGTAGGCCAACATCAAGAGAGCGTCTTTTGGTGATGAAACACCTGAACGGTCCCTGGCTGTAAGGATCATACACTGTACAATGACATTCTGTGCTTGTTCTGCCTCGGGACAAGAGCGAACTTTGAAGACGAGAAGAATAGCGTGACTCTTTGTATGGAAGCCCGGGTTGTCATGGAAACAACCTGGGAACTATTCTGGGAAAAGGTTGAAAAAACATTTATGGGGAAATTGGGCGGCGTGACCCGTCGCCAAGGGAAGGAGGTAGAACTAAGGGGTTCCCTTGACAACTGCATCTCACCTTTCAGGTGAGCAAGCCGAGTTGTTGCCAGTAGATACACTGGTCTCCACGCTGTCGGAGCTCTCCAGACTCAGAGTGTCATACGTGGATTCTCCAGGTGGGGGTGCTTGGTGGTGCAGAATCGAGTGGTGTACCATGGACCCTGAAGATGAGAAAGGGGAATAAGCGCCATATGGCGCCCCCCAGTGGCCTTGATGATCTATCATAGGTTTCTGTTTAGGATCTGTAGGATGGAGTCTGGAATCGTCATATGCGTAGAGTCCTAAAGCAGAACAATGAAATCAACGTATGGTCTGGTCCGTAACCACCTTGTTTCTTTAGGTTTCTTAAGCCCTTAAACGCAGCAGAACATAAATCGTTCAACTGTTTACAAACTGTTGTAGTTAAACAGAATAGTGGCCTACCTCTGCCTTGTAGGTCCAACTGTCTTTTGGAGTCCGAGTCAAAATAAGCAGGAGACAGATCTGGTAGACTCTACACAATAATGAAAGGATAAAGACTATAAAAAAAACACTGAAAACATACCCCACCCAAACAGATTATTCAAAGCTAAAAGTCATGACTAAAAGTAAAAAAACTCCAATTTTGGTTTGGTCAAAGAAATAGATATTAACAATATGCGGCACTGCTATCACTAAGAATGGGGAGGAAGTGCAACTCTCAATATGGCCACTCTTGCAAAGGAAGTCCCACCTTCCAGCAAAAAGAGTCTCATGAGGCGCTTGCCAACCTGTGCACATGCGCAAAAATAGAAAATTGTGTTTTTAGCTCATTTTGAGTTTAAGAAACAAGTGGTTCAGTTGATGTCAGATTTAATTGCTGCCTGGGGGTGTTCCAAACATGGTTGCTGAGTGTCTCGACTTCCCTAAAGGTATTTTGGATTAGTTTTCTTACTTTGGTAGGCGTATTTCTGCCTGAGCTGGTCACGCTGTAAGGCGGGGGAGTGAAGGTGCCATTGGTCTGTCCCACTTCTCCGTCTTGCTTGGATATCTGAAATAAAAACAAATCATGACAAATACAGCATTTTTTTCCCATAGCAATGGAGAACATCGCATCCATTCACGAAGAGGAAGAAAGAACCTCAAATACTTTGGATTATAAATTCTTAGTTTTTCATGTAATTTGATATACACGTAGAAGTGTTTGGATACTGAGAGGTCACGAAGAAAAGAAGAAGAACTTAAAGACAGACAAAAGAAAGCAAGTAGAGAAGACAAGATGAGGAGAGTTTACCTGCAGTGGTTTGCGTGAGGAGAGACATTTAGCTGGCAGGGGGGGAGGACGTGTATTGCTTGGTTCCCCAGCCGCCATGATCTCCTGGTACCAGCGTTCTGAATCTAGCCTGGGAATTGAAGGCTTACTCCATGCAGGTTGGGTCTGAATGTAATCCAGATGAAGGAATTGAAATAGTAGAGAGGAAAGATTTGATACAGAGATGAATTAGAAAAGAATCATTTGAAAGAGGAAAAACATGCATAAAAAAATGGATAGCAAACATTAAAAGTGGTATGAAGATAAGAAAACTAAGAAATTAACTTATGAAGGGGACATCAATACAAAATCAAACCAAGCAATTTCAATTTATTTAGTTTTCACACTCTGCTCTAAATGAACCGCTCCAGAATGACACAACAGCTACCACACACAAAAGTACCAACATGAACCAAAAGACACCAGGAAACAGTGGTGCACACACCTCAATGGGAAGCGGCTGTGAAGAGCCACACTGGGATGTGTGGCGGAAGACGACAGGGTCAGCGACAATAGCTTGGAATGATTGGACGGGAGATGTGGGGGAGGGGTCAACCGTGGGCATCCTGAACAGCTGGTTTAATTGACTAACTGTCACATACTCCTTTACACCATCAGAGCATGGCCCACACATACACACACACAGAAGGTAAAGTGAGGGCATTGTGGGTATACAAAAGCATAAAGACACAAAAGCTGGCAAAGCAGAGCATATAACATCAAGAGAGGAATAAAAAGAGAAGAGAAAATGGGTAATTCTGACAGCATGATAAGGCACTGAAGCGTAACAAACTAAGGCTAAAAGTTATTGCAAAATGAAACAGGAGAAAAAGCAACGACATTATTTTATCAGGGATGAAAGACTGGAGGAGTCATACCTCACCAGGTACGTCTGGTGTTACAGCCAGCGGGAGACAGAAAGCGTTAGGAGCAGAGGAGGCAGTCTGGGCTGAGAAACATCCGTTTCCATACATCTTATATACATCAGAGAGTTTGAGGTACTCCTGAAGACACACATCCATCCACACACACACCCACAGAGGATACCAGTTGATGATGCACAAAGAAATAAGCGAATGAAAACTTCACACACACATGTTGACGAAACCCATGCTCCTACTCAACAAATCAAAAACAAGCCACACTTTTCACAAAATTCCAATAAACATGCGGTGGGTATATACAGATGTGACCACAACAAAACTGCTCAAAACTGGACAGAACGCAACAGGTCATGCAGTTTGTGCGGTCACACAACAAAATTTGTTATAGTGAAATTGCAAACATTTAAAAAAATACAGACTTCTTTCCCATTAATCCAACTAAACAAAAACAGGGCCGAGTTAAGGAGGGGCTAGTGGGCACTCCCCTCAGATTTTCTTGGGCCCTTCAAAAATTTTGAGCTGACAATTAGAATAATTAAAAATGACTATTCAATACTTATTTGTATTATCTATTTAATCATCGTATTAATCATATAAACTTTTGATCTTTCAAGTCAGAATATATAATTGCCCTCTCTCCAGTTGAGCCAGCCTAGTACAGGGGCATGCCTGCAAACATTTCAGGCTTGACACTCCATTGTCATTTAGGAATAAATAGTTTATCCTTTTAATGTTTCCTGTAGACAATATAAACCATAAAGAAAGATTTTACTTATGAAGATTAAAGTGAATAAATGATATAAACGAGTTTAGTGAGGTATAATGTAAACTCAGCTGGTTTACAAAAAAGTTGGTTTTGCAAAAAAGGCAGTTAAACTACATTATTCAATTTATTAAATATACAGTAAGTCCTGATAAAAATTTGTATACTAGTAAAAGCAAAGTGCCACATTTATCCAGTCAGAAATGAGTATTCCACAGACCTGTTTATTATGTTAGTTATGTACCTTAAGGGATAGTTCACCAAAAATTCTTACATCATTTACTCAACCTCATGTCATTCCACACCTGAATGACTTTTTATCTTCTAAAGAACTCAAAAGAAGATATTCTGAAGAATGTTGGTGACCAAACAACATTGGACCCTACTGAATTCCATTGTACGGACACAAAACCACGGAGAGATTTCTCAGAATATATTCTTTAGAATTCAGAAGTTTTACATAATTAATATAGCATATAGGAATTTATAGTCCGTTTAATATTTGACCTGTGGTTCTCTCTCCTTTATCTAAAATGTGTGCTTTCACTGTGCGTGTGTGCGAGTGTGTTTGCTATGTGTGTCTGTCGATGTGTGTAAGTATGTATGCATGTGTGTGGAGCATTTGTATGTCTGTCTTTTGTGTTTTCACCTTTTTCTTGTTTTTACAGGTAAAAGTTTAGTTGTTTTACTTGTAGTCAATATGTCTCATGTACAGCTGCTTTCTAACAATGAAAATTGTAAAAAGCGCTATATAAATCAAGTTGATGTTGAGTTTTCTGTTTTTAGAAAGAGTTATACACAGGACAGTAGTAAATGATGACAGAATTTGTATTTTTGGGTGAACCACCCCTTTGTAATGGTTCAATTAGTTTTGTTAATCTTTCGGGGGGTCATACTATGTGTTTACCTCCTGTGGCCTGTTAGAATATAAGGGAGGAGGGGAGGTGCTTTGACAACAAGATGTGGGGAGCAGAGAATGTTGGGTAGGGAGCTCCTCTAAAAGATCAGGTTCGCTGATATACAACACTTCCTGTTTTGAATATGAACAGTCAGAAAGCAGCACGCAGCCAGTTTTGCACAAACCATGGCAAAAAACATCTAAATAATATTGTTTGTCTTATCAAACTTCTTCATATTCCCCCTGCATATTTTATAGTTGATCAAACAGACATCGGCATGAAGCTCATTGCCAGCGGCGCTAACCCAGAAAAAACATGCTCATCGCTGCTACGAGAGACTCTGGTGATCCCTAAAGACAGCAGCACCATCAGTATGTACACAGCGCTAAAACTATTTCAAAACCAGTGTACTAAATACTGCGATATCTCATGAATTATTATGATACTACAGAAAGAAAACAAGTTCAGATCACAAGATTTCTGTACACAGTCTGTTGAACAGCTTAGACTGACAACAAAGTTAAAAAAAGCACACTTGCCAGCCAAAATGGACGTGTAGTTTCAGTTGCGCCTTGAGAATATTCTTACCTCCTTTGCAGTGTTAGGAGCCTTGGAGAAAGTCTTTCCACCTGTCAGGCTCTGGTATCTCTTCTCCAGAGCCGCCAGTCTGTCTTTTTCCTGAGAAAAAGTAAAAAGAATAAAGTTGCATGCATGTGGGGTAACATGACTGTAATGAAGACACTCTGGATGAAGTGTAAATGGAGGTAAGATGTTTTGTCTCAACCTTGTTGAGCATCTGTAAGGCCAGGGTTCTGTCTTTGACCATCCTTTCACAATCCTGAGCAGCTTGAAGACCTAACTGATTTGCCTGAATCTCAAGCACTGCCATTTTTTCCTATACAAACAAGAAAAGCGTTATTGTATTCTGATTTTAGAAATACCTTAACAGAACCGACCAGAGATCAGTGCCCTTACCTTCCTTTTGCCCACACTCCGGTGATACTCTGCCTTCTCCTTCAACAGCTGTCGGCTGACCGCCTCCTTCTCTTCTTCAATGCCGCTTTCTCTCTCCAACTGGCGGAACTCCAAATCCTCAAAGCGCTTAGTGGCCGACTCCAGCGCCTCTGCCTTCTACAGACACACGCGCACAGATGGACAGAGAGACGACGAGGGAGAGGGAAAGACAGAGGCAGACGAACAGATGGGTAAAACAAACACGCAGACAGACAAATGTGCCTCAATGACAAGCCGCTGAAGATCACTCCATCTGCCAAACAAGGTTTTCTGTACGTAACCGTTTTTTCAATGAATCTCACAAAAATCCATTTCATAAACATCCTGTGCTTTGTGCTTGTTTGTTATCAAGCGCAAACAGTTCAGAGCTAAAGAAGAGTGACGATTCGCTCGACTCATTACAATATCAGTGGATTAGTAAGATTTAGTGATATAAAAATAAAGTGTGAGAAAAAAGCAAGGGCAGGCATATAAATATTGGAATTTCATTCGTACACAACAAACAACAACTTGTAAGAGAGCAGAGGTGGATCACAGGCAGTGTGTAAACCTTTTATTGCCATGAGCACATTTTGTCTGGAGAGGGGAGTGTATACACAGGCAACACAAACAGCCATGGGACGTTTGTGCAGTATGTACAGACCAAGATCTTAACAAGCTGTCCAGTTAAGGCTGTTATATCATCACATGTGTGTTTTTTTGCTCATTTATGGCTGGTGTTATTGGAGCGTGATATACTCCAACAGTCACAGTGTATCTACTTCTGAATAACAACCAATGGGAGTAAATACACCAATCTTCTATTCTGTCTTTTTATTTTGTATTACACATATTTTATTTTTTATATTCTTCTCCTAACTTTTTATTAGGGCTGGTCAATTTGTTATTGTATAAGATTAATTACATTTTCCATAATGCCATTCTTTCTGTTTTCTAATACACACACAAAACAATCGTTGTTTATTATGCAAATTGTACATTTTATGCAAATTTTACTCATCCTGTCATCATTTCAAGCTTGTATGACTTCCTTTTTTCGCAAAAACACAAAAGAAGAGACTTTAAAGAAAGTCAGTTGTAACCGAACAGCACTGGCACCCATTCACTTCTATTGTATGGACACAAAACCAATGCAAGTGAATGGGGGCCAGTTAACAGCATTCTTCAAGAGCTTTTTGTGTTCTGCGGAAGAAAGAAAGTCATAGAGATTTGAAATCATGTAAATGATGTAAAATGATGACAGAATAAGTGTAAATATAATCTATAGTTAAATGTTACAATGATCAAGTCATTGTCAGCTTCTGTATTTTATTTAATATTAAAGAGGTAGTTCACAAAAAACTGAAATTTTGTCATCATTTATTCACCCTCTTGACATTTTATGCCTGAATGACTTTCTTTCCTCTGCAAAATACAAAAGAAGAAGACTTCTATTGTATGGACACAAAACCAATGGTTTTTGGTTAGCAACATTCTTCAAAATATCTTCTTTTGTGTTCTGCAGAAGAAAGAAAGTCATATTGCTTTGAAATGAGTTTATAAGGCGAGTATGAATAAATGAGGTGAATAACGGATAACAGAATTTAGTTTTTGGGTGAACTAACCCTTTAAATATCACAAGTCCTAGCGCAACATGTATAAGCAGACTATTATTAATAAAACATTTTTTTTATAAAAAGCTACAATCTTAAATGTAAAGCTAAATATTAAATACAAAACTTTAAAACATCAAAAGTAGTTTTCGGAAACATTGAACGTGTGACGTTATATTCCCTTTTGAAAACCATGAAATCAATAGATTTTAATTATTTAGATCTACTGACAGCTCTGCAATGCCTTTTTTTCATGTATGTCTATCTTGAAGTGAAATAGTTGTATAGATGTTCGATCTCTCGTGACTCTCTGTCTATAGGGCAGTATCAAAGCACGCACTGACCCTGGTCACTTGTTCCTGTAAGTGTTCCCTCAGTAATTCGGGGCATTTATGAAGCTGGCCCTTCAGTTCACTGTAGGATTCCCTCAGCCTGGCCAGGACATCCCGCTCAGCTGAGACTTTTGCTCTCTCCTACAAAAACATTACACACACGTAACACACACACAGGTAAAATACACACGCGGCGAGCTGGTGACGTTGGAGAGAAGAAAACAACAGAGTGCGCGCCTCAAACAGACACACGTCATGCTGTGATTAGACAGAGGTTTTCAATATGGGGTTGCCATGGCAATAGGAGCCCATTTTCCAGTGGGGTAAATCATAAATATTTATACGACAGTCAGTTCTTCGCATGACTATCTGTGGACTGTTATATGTCGATATCTCTATTCGGTTTGGGGGAGGATGGACTTCTGCCACTCAGAATGAGATAGACAGGCTTAGACCTACAACATACTGACATTCAGAAAGAAAAAGGCTCACCTGACTGTAATATATATTTATATCACGTATTATAAATGTTTGTACGATTACATTTATTTCTCTCCTAAAGTTGCAAAATATGAAAACATTTCAATTAGTTAAAAAGATAATAGTTGTCTGATTGGAGTGTGTAGGATACAAACACAATGTTTTGTGTTGATTTGTGGTTTCACCTCAAAGGAGTCACAAGGCTCTTCCCCAATGTGATACTTTATGATACTTTCTGCAATATTTGAATGTAGCTATGTTGTGTGTGACTCCCCTATTGCTGTAGTTGAAGAAGATGCTGACTGCAACATCATATTGAAGATTTAAATCCAGATTCATTGTTTTTACTGTCTCTAAAGATTTTTATAAAAAGATTGCCCATTCCACATGCAGTGCAGTCAGTGTCATTCGGATTAATAAGAGTTAAAAGTCAGGCTGTTAGAAACTAGCGTGGTAGTAAATAAGCATCCACATCCAGTAGTTTTCAAGAGAAATAAACTAAAAACAGGGAAGGGTTGGCAAAAAAAGCACTCTTTATTGTCTGCGTGTAGTCGGTACCTTCTCCTTCTCCCTCTGCGTTTCATTTTCCACTTCATTCAGTTTGAGCTGAAGTTGATTGATGATCTCTAACTCAGCCTCCACTTGATCAAGCTCCGCCCTCCTCTCTCCCTGCAGTAAGGCTCTCTCCATCTCTGCCTGCCAATAAAACAACACATTCTGTTCGCTTCCATATGCTTCTGTTATTATGAATAGCAAGGCTCTGCTGATCAGGCAAAATCGCACAATCACATCGATTTCAATATGCAACACCAAACATGTATCTATGCATGACAGATGGCGATTCAATGATGTGGATGAAAAGGACTAGTGATTAAACAGACGTTACTAGAGCTAATGTGAATATCTACATCCCTTAGCGCTCTGGTGCTAATATATGATGGAACCAGAGGAACGCGTCCTTTGGAGATACATCCATACAGCGTATGAACTCAGTCTAACCTCTTGTCTGGACTCCTGAATCTGTTGTTCTAGGTCAGTGACACGTGTCTTCAACTCGTCCACTCGAGCCAGAACCCTGAGCCGCTCCTCCTCCAGATAGACTCGCTCCTGTTGCCCCAGAACTGAAGAATCTTCATGCTGAGAAAGAGAGAGCAAGAAATTGAGAGGAATGAAATTCAGTGAAAAGGCAAGACAGGGAGGAAAAAAGGGAAGAGGGGGTAACCTGTGCCACTTTACCCAACTCTATCTAACTTTAAAAAAAAACAGTTTACCACCAGTTAGCATTCTGGAAAAAAATCCACTACTTATTAGTTCATAGTTACATGCATTACTTCAACATTACATTCAAACACTGGAAATTTGCAGATATGTAAGATTTATAAGGTAAATTAAGGTATACTGGGACACTTTGACATTAAGATGATGAACCGTCCCAATTTACCCAAATAACCCTATTATAAAATATAATATACTCTACAATTTTCTAGATGTGGATTAGTTTGCTTCAATCACAAAACTACAATGTAGTTATAAGTATAGTTTGATTTTACATTATCTGTGGCCATTCGGGAAATTTTCAACTCTTGTTGCAACAAATGAACTCTGCCTCACATTGTACAAAAACATGAATGAAAACCTTTTTCGCTCAGGAGAGGGAGAGTATGAGAGAAAAGATGCGTTTAGAGACAAAGCAGAAACAATACAGGGAAAAAAACTAGGTGAATTCAAGAGGGACCACTAGGAGCAGACCAACTGAAAAATCTGTTGTAAACATGTTTGGTTTGCTACATGGGAACATGGGAATGTGCACAAAAAGAGTACATGAATGATTTCATCCAAATCTCATAAAAAATGTGGACATATGTTGTAATATTTAAGTAAATGTATTTATCCTCATACTTATTTACAATATGGTTTTTGTGTGTTATTCAGTGGGTTTCAACAGCTTAAAACCACATGTGAATTTGCTTTTTTTTTGTTTTTGTGCACATATACATAATATACATTTTATTTCAAATTATATTACAAATTATATTATCAACATAACAATTTCAATTAATGGCTTAATTATCAAATTAACCATTTGCTGTGGTGGATGTTTAACATGAGTGTGTGTTTTAAACTGACAATGAAGTGAATATTTCATATTTGCAGTAAATTGTTTCGATATCCTAAAAGTTACTGTGCATTCCTTCATTTAAATCAGATCTTGAATCACAACTTGTCAATGTTTTCTCAGAGTCTTGGACCCCAAACTCTCTCTCTCTCTCTCTCTCTCTCTCTCTCTGTGTGTGTGTATCAATCTGTTGGTCATATTGTTACAGTATGTATGATTATGTTGTGTGTGCATGTGTGTGTTTTACCTCCTGGTGCTGGCTTTCAGTGCTGCTACACTCCTCTTTCAAGTTCTCCTCCTCTCTCTCTCTCTGTCTGTGAGAGCTGTGGGCTGCCACACTCACAGGGTCAGACATCACCTCCATCCCCGGGAAAAAACCAGCCCTTCCCGTGTCCACACAAACAGGAGAGTCACTTTTATTATACTCGGCACACAAATTCAGGATGGTCTCAAGCCTCTGCCTCTCCTAAAAACAAAAAAGGAAAATATGATTTTTCTCACGCATGCAGCTTTTAAACAAATTCCAAAATTAAAAAGCTCACACAGAGATCTAAAATAGCGTAGATCTGACGTTAAGACACACATTCACAATCTCTCTCTTGAGGTTCATGTGGTCATGCTGGTCTAAACTAACTGCAACTTGAAACCAACGAACATATCAAAGACCATTTGGTATACCATGTGTGTTCACCGCGTACACAGTGACCCCAACACGTCATTAACTGGATCCGTGTAGCACATTAAAGAACTTAATATAAATGAAAAATCCCAAATATCTTTTTGAATAATTCGGCTAACCCAGTTAGTGTAAAAATACTTCATTAAAAAGCAATACGTGCCCCCTTTATTTCATTTTACACTGAATTCAACAACAAGGGCATTTCACCTGCTAAACATTTTGGACATTTCTGTTACTTTCCGTGGCACTTTTACCCCAAGCACTGTACAATTTCTGCCCCTGCCCCCAAACCTCTGACCAGACTCAAGTAAGCTCTCAGTCGTCTGTGATCATCAGCTGCTGCCATCGCTCTACCAAAAGTCTGTGTGTGTGTCTGTGTAAATGCCCCTGTTGAAAAAAACTTTTCATTTGTCGTTATATATGTTTTGAACCAGCTCAAACCAGCTGCCTTGCTTTAAAACATACCTAACCAGCATACGCAGGGGTGTGTCTGTATATACGCTCTCTACTTACAGGCTGCCAGCGATGCAGTCTCCTCTCATATCTCTAGTCGGACTAACTAGCGCTCTAGGCACTTGGCCTCATTATATTTAACATGGACAATACCCAGCGCTGCTTGGCTAGATGACACCAGTGGCATTACTAAAATAGCATGGCAGGGGATTGAACTCTTACAAACTCAAGAGCACAAATAACTCAAAGCTCTTCATTTCAGCGCATCAGATTCAGGAAGTTAATTAAGACATTATTTATGTATGACAATTATAATTCAGTTTACAGTAAATTTATTAGTTTGGCTTGCAGGTTAAGCCAGTGAGATATACACTTTATTCAATGTGTATCAATTTGCACCCTGGGACACGAACCTGTGACCTTGGTGTCAGCAACAGGAAAGCACAATTAAACATAACACATGCAGTTGTAAATGAAACTTGTCTTAGATGTAACAGAGATTGTGGAGACAATATTTGCTGGCTGTAAAAGGCTGGATTTACGCATTAGGTGTTCAGTGCTGTCAAGTCTTTAACACTGAGCCAGTATCTTACAAGCCAATGGAGAGTTTGGAAATACGGTTCCTTTTTAACAAGGTCTCCCCCTGTCAGGAGTGCAGACAGAGCACTCGAACAAGTAAACGCTAACTGATGGGTAGCATAGCAACAGCATTCTTCCCTAACAAAGAAGGTGTCATCACAGCTGGTGTGCATGCTAAAGATGCCATGACAGCGTCCGACACAAGGCACAGAGCACTAAACATGTGTGTGGAAGACACTGATCTCATTTATTTAAGCAAAACTACTCAACCCTCAGGTCACTTTAGACTAAAGCAGTGTGTTTAAAGGTACAAGTATATAGTTTCTCTCTACATTTTGTGTGTAAATTAATTTACTATATTAAAAATGTGACAATCATTTTGACATTTATGATTACCATTTGTACTGTATAGCCACAGTTTTAATACAAATATTGTTACTTTAGAAAAACATGGTTCATTTGTGGTTACTATGGTTGTTTTACAAATAAAACCAAAAAGCCTATGGTTGGCAAAGTTAAACCATGGTTCATTTTCACAGGTGTTGGGGTTCTGTCAAGACACTGACCAAATGAATCTGTCAGATATAACTGTCAGATCCAACTATATTTTATTACATAAATGTATTGCAAAATAATATATCTTTTCACTATCTTATCTTTATCTAAAACTCTCTGACTCTCATGAGAGAGAAGGTGATCTCTGGTGTAATAATGAAACTGGGCTAAACAGTTGCTTTATCCACAAAAAAAAACTAGGGTTAATTCAGATAGATATATAGAGTTTTGTTAACGGTCATCTCAATCTCAAAAAGTGCCTCAATGTACAGTGTATATCTATATTTAGCACACACAGTCATTATTTACAGTAGAATACTTTTTGAGATACTGTTGGAGTAAACATGGGGGAATCTCCAAAATTCCTTTATCGAAGTTTAAACTGTGGTGCTCTGTCGCCCTCGTGTGGTTATTGTTCTGAAATGTTTCAGTTTTCTGAGCTTTGGCAGGTACACAGACAAGAACAAAAGGTAAAATGACCTCCAAACTTAAATTTCACCCCAGCAGACAAAGACATGTTGGTGTGGTTCCAGTATTTATCAACTGTCGGGCTGCGACCCAAATACATTTCTTGGTGACAACAGAAAAGGCTAAATGACAAAGAAGAAACTGCATACGGAAAAATACCTCCCATAAGCCTATTTCTTGTTGGTGAAATTAACTAAACTTCAGTATTTATATCTGTATTTGGTAATATATGGCTACATTTAAGCTGGTAAATCAGACTTGTTTTCAGTATTTACAAAATAACATATTTTCTTTTCAGGCTCTGTCATGGTATTTTTACTTGAATAAACAATAATCAACAACATTTGACGCTGTTAAAGGGAATACTGCTGGAATTGTCTGAGAGCCGATGTGTGTGCATGTGTGTTTTTATATCCGTGTTGGGACCTAAACCCAAATGCCTGACTCGTGTCACCATCGAGGTGACAATATTGGATGAAAACAACTAGACAATACAAAACAATATTTTTTACAAATCTAAAAATGCTAAAAGTTTTCTATGATCTTTATGTGCTTTAAATACGCCTATGGACTGTCTCCACGGAGATAATAAACTGTGTGTGTGTGTGCGCGTGACAAAAGGTGGGAGGAGCCCAGCGATACTATAATAGAACACAGAAGAAACACAGTTTCAAGCCAACTGGCCTATGACCTAGTACTGAGTAAACACAGACATGAACACACGTGAGGGGATTTGAGCAAAAATGAGCTTTTTTTCTGTTTTCCAAACTATTAAAAGATCAGATTTCAAACCCATACTTTTTCTAGTTTTATTTAATCTCCAAAATGTTTTCCACGTCAAGCACCACATGCAAATTTCCTCGGAGAGTATCACTTCCGTCCAGTCTTTACACACAGAATCTGTGGTCACATGTGGCTAGCACACTGTGAGGTCTCACTTCTAAAATCACATTTAGCAATCAGAATCTGTGTATTTGATGGGATTATGAAGGAGATTATCAGCCTAAATACAGCTCAGATGTGCTTTAGGGCATCTTCTTTGTGTCAAAGGTCTTTTCAATAGGTAACACTAAACTGAAATAGACAACATTCAAAACCTTTGGATAAAGCTGCGAGAGTTAAAGTAACACCACCTTTTCAGTTGCCACACCATTGGACAGAGCTGTGCTGTAACCATGACAACAGTGCCAGACAGACCAGAGACCACAGGACAAAGTTTAACCCAAACAGAGTGAAAAAACGTACATAATACACTTTAATGCCCTCGCTATGGTCTGGAAAAAGCTGAGCTGAGTTATTAGGGAAAATGACTTCCTGTCCTGTATTAATTTTAATTTCTCCCTCACACTCGTGTCCTAAAATAGTTTTTCTCGGGGGAAAACAGGAATGTGTGTCTTCTGTGACAGCTGCTCCACTGCTTAATTGGGTTTTTGTGTGCGTTGTGTTTCTAAGTGAAGGGTACAGTACTTTATCATGCAAATATCATTAATCAGTCGGTTTAAGGGACAGGAGATGGATATAATTTTAGAGGTAAATAAATCGGTGAATAACGCAGGTGATGAATGACGATTCCATGTGGGAATTTGAGATGTGCTGAAGGAGTGACTGGGGTGTGTAATTGGTTTTAGAAAAAGAGAGATTGTGTGTGTGCGTGGTAAATTTTGGGGTTATTGTGGAGACTGTTTAGACTGCAAAAAGAAGGTGTGTGTGTGTATGTAGACGTGTTTTTGAGGAGAATGCAAAGTCAAAGCACTGAGATTGTATTCGGGCAGCCACACGTTCTGCACATGGCCTTTTAAAAAGACCTCAGGAATGTACATCCGTGTGTTATTTCTGAATAATGTGTGTCTACCAGTTAACTCTCCTCCATATAAACGCCAACTGCTTCAAGTCCACTTTAAACATCGAAGCTCAACCCACACTAGGGTTGTCACAATATACCAGTTTTGTCAATAACCATAATATTATAAACCATGAAATATTTTGGTCCTTATGTTCAATGAAAATCTGATATTGTGATGGCACTAACACACACAAACAAAGCACTGACTTCTCTATTATTTTCTATTTACCAAAGTCAAACAAAAAGTGTCACGTTCCAAGTATTCAAACAGGAATGGTCTATACCACAAAAGAAATCAATCATACAAAATTTTACTTAATGTAAACCCCTCAATGGTTGTGTGTTTAAACATTCTGTACATGGGTAGTAACAAGTAAACAGTACATATGTCCTATGGTGTGACAGCAAAAATCGAGAAAACAAATGGTTAAAAATATATTACTTAATATTATTCATATTCATATTTATAATATAAAATAGCAAGATTTATCTTCATTGAAAGTTTTTTAAATTTTTGCTTATGTCACACCATAGGACACTGTATTGTATGGTTTCTTTGTCAACTACCCACATACAGAACAGCTAAAACGTTTACACACATTAATTCATTTGCATATAGGCTTTGTTAAAAATACTCTAAATAAAATATTACATTTTTTTGATTGTAACATTTAAGAGAGTAAATCTCTAAGTTTTCATAGAGTAAGCCAACAAGTATCCAAACCTGTTGTCATGGTAAGAGGTAGCTATTTTGAAGAAACTAAATGTAAGCTAGCTTTTGATATGATTTTTAACAGAAATCTTGATTTATTAGCATTTCTTTCTCACTATGTGTCCTAAACGTTTGACTTTTTCGGTGTATATACATACATACATACATATGTAGACATACCAGCCTTTCCATCTCCTGCTCACGCATCCGCTCCTCCCTTTGCCAGCGATGGTACTCCAACAAGTCTTCCTCTTTGTCGCTGACCTCTGAAATGCTATTCTTGCGTTCTCGTGTGCGTGGCTGGGCCTGCCGTTGCTCCCCGGGGTTCTTCCTCTGGTTTCGGGGACTGGTGAGAGGTGACACCCCGGTCTGGGAGCTCAAAGCAGGTGTGAGATGCCCCCTTTGCCTGCCTTCAGGTCCACCTGACTGGTCCTTCAAAAGAGCTGATACAGGAGATGGGCTTCTGGCTCGCAGTTTGGTATTTCCTACCTCATCCTCCGTTGTTATTCGCCGTTGTAGTCGGGGACTCTCCTCTACGCTTCGACCCGATTGGCTACGGGAGGTCAGAGAAATACCAAGAAGAGCTCCAGGTAGAACAGGCACTCCGAGAACACCTCTGCGTGAAGAGGAGGGGCTGAGAGGAGGAAGATCACGCATGCTGGATGATTCTGCTCCACGGCGAGCAGACTGGGGGCTTTCTGAAGGATGGAGTGCACGTGAGTTGGACTGAAGACTGGAAGTCATTTCTTGGATAGAAGAGCCGACACTAGATCTAGGGCTGGAAGACGCAGGTGAGGAAGAAGTCGTACCAGATTTCGGGGTAACTCTAGCGATCAACTGTCTGTTTAAATCTCCAGCGTCCTGATTCAGGCATTTACGAGTGGTCGTTGGGCTCGATGAGGTTTCAGTCAAAGTTTTTCCCTGATCCTTCAGTCCACCGTTGGAGCTGCTGGTCTTGGATCCAAAAGTGCGTGGCTGAGGCACCGGGGCCTGAGTAGTGTGGGTGGAACGAGTGTAAGTTAAGTCCAAACAAGTCCCTGGACTGCTAACCACAGACGTGGTGGAAACGGGAGAGAAAGGAAGACTGGTATTTTCAAAGCAGGAGTTCACGGACATAGCACTAGGACTGGTTGGAGAGGAGACAAGAGTGTGGCCACCCCCGTTGAGCATGGCAGATTGCGGAATGGGGTGGTGAGTGTGTTTACGGTGCTCGTAGGAAGAAGTTTGAGTTTCATCCATAGACAGAGAGCTCATGATATTCTGAAAGTCTTTTTCGATCGAGTGAACGAGAGTGCCGTGTCCAGCACGAGTTTTCTCGTGCACTGGTAGGGGGTTTCCATTGAGCTTCCCATGAGTTTCTGTGAAAAATACAGAGCATCAGTTTTAATAACACTTTCAGATGCACAAAAAATCTTATTATGACTATTGTTCTGTTGTTGTTTCAATACAAATAGTCCTTTATTTAAAACTGGACATTCTATACCACACATTCTCTACACCAATGCATGGTCAGGCACAATACATACAAAAACACCTCCCCCTCTTTCTCCTTTTCATACACACACTTAAACTGGGACTGGGTGTGGTGCTCAGCCCGCAGACTGTTGATGGCATGACTCCCACCCTCGGCTCAAAGGTCAGAGCGGGCAGAGAAAAGAGCCTGAATTACGGCATGACTCATTCTGCACACTCTAGAGCAGCTGAATGCACCGTGCAGTCTCTGTAGTCAGGGCCACCAGTGCACTAACCACACATTTACATGTTATTGCAGTCAGTGTATAGTTCAAGTCTTTCTGGCAAAAAGATGTGCATGTGTATAGCTCATAGGGATACAGTTTTGAATCCGGCCTGTGTCATACAACGCATAACTTCCCTTCATGTCCTTGCAATCAATTAAAGTATGAATTTTTAAAGATTAATTATTTGTTAATTAAAGGGTCTAACTTAATCTGCCAATAATTTTAGCTGTGGCATACAGTATTTAGATCACAGGATGCATAAGGTGTGAGTATATAGACGGTTTCAAAGGCAACTACATAAACATCAAAAGGTATTTTGTCCAAACATAACTTGTGTATAGACATCCGTAAAGAATGAATAACTGTTGAATAGTTTTAATTGAATTTGATACAATTAATATGAGGGCTGTCAAACGATAAATTGCAATTAATCGCATCCAGAATAAAAGTCTGTGTTTATATAATATGTCTGTGTACTGTGCCTATTAATTTTTTATGTCTTAACACAAACACATACATGTTCACATATTGAGGAAATATTTACATGTATTTATTTATTAACAATCATTTAAATTATATATAATTATTTTTGATAGTTTTCTTAAATATTTTTGTGTATGTTTCAAAACATATAGAATTCATATACAAACACAAACATATACAGACTACACAGACATATATTATGTATACACAACATTTTATTCTGGACTTTATTAATGAGGATTAATTGTTTGAAACCCTAATTAATTTACAATAAAATATTTATATAAATGAATATGAATTAAATATCAAACAAATTGTTATATTACTACCCACTAGCCAGAGCGATAACCAAACACAACATGGGAAGTTAAGTTTGAGCTGGCGCGTATGTCCGATGAAACGGCCTTTAGTCTGTCCTTATCCATCCCCTTTATATATTCCTACTTTTGCAGCTTTTGAAATTAAGGTCCAACTTTAAATTATAGGTTGATATGAAACTGGAAAAAAACATAATTTAGGCAATATTGACATAATGCCCTAAATAGTTGTTTTGGTTGTACTGGTCATTTTCCGACATTAACTTTTAAGCTTAACATTTGGATCAAAATTCTCGCGTTTAGACAAAATAGTGATGCTTTTTGTTATTTTTACTGATGATATTGACCACCATACGGCAAAATATAACACAACTGGAAGTTTACATCCACAGTGCCCACACAACAATTTGATATCCTACATAGTCATGGTGTCAAGCACTTTTAAACACTCAATAAGATGTTAAAAATGCAAAGGTCACCCAACAGGAACTTTCCGGCAGCTTACAGTATTTTTGTGGACATCCATAAAATGTCTTTATTCTCCTAGGATCTCACTTCCTTGTATCATTTAATATAAAAACAAACTTGAATCAGTAAATTCAGTGTTTAAAATGGACAAAAAATACAGGGGGAGTTTACACAAGTAACATAGATTAAAGAGGCTAGAGTTATTTTTAGCAGATTGTGTCGCCTGTGGTGTGTCTGAAACTTTTTATAATTATCTAGGGTACAATTCCTCTCTGTACTCCTGTTTCTGTAACATTAAGTAATTGAATTGACAGAACATGCCATTTTTCACAAATCTTTGAAAAATCTGTGCTTTTAGAAGCTCACATACCCCATACTGTATGATTTAGGTTTTGCGCACATACCCGAGTGGTTCCTGTATGCACTGGTAAGCCTATGGCTTCCACCTGGCATCAAACTCTTCATCCTGAGGGCCTCCTCTGGGTGGTTAAAGCGGAAAAAGGATGACTGACCAAAACACAGCATACACCCTGAAAAAAAAACAGGCATGTGTAAGCAAAATATAAAAAAGTAAAGATGGAAACCTGATAAATATCAAGGCTCAAGCATATAACCTTAAAATGTTTCATTTAAAAATATGTATTATGACTGAATCTATTCATTTGCTTTTTATTAGTACTAATGTAATTTGCATCACACAGTGATTTATGTCAAATAAAATGAGTTATATTTATACATAGGTGACCGAGCATTAAAACAATGTCTGAATGGCACAAATCCCCATCTCGTAGGCCGGTCCTAAGAAAACAGGGCTATCAGTGGGCACTATTCATTCTTAATGAATTGCACTAACATTCGGTTATGAATACATAACTGACATTTTCTGACCTTTTTGCATCAATCTAAGGGTGGAGTTGTCCCATACCCAGCCGCCCTGAGTGGAGCAACAGGTTCTAGGCTTTTTCCTTCAAGGGAAGTTATCTGATGCTTCTAACTGCTTAACAAAGGGACAATTACTTCATAGATATTTCATTTTATTCTTTAATGATAAACTAGGACAGGATTTCTAAACTTGGGACCAACAAAAATTACATATAGGTGTCTTCCTTATTTAACAAAGAGAGATCAATGAATCTAATATTATCGAATATACCAATAGCATCTAAAACAAACAATAAGCGAAAAGTAAAGGTTACACATACACTGTTTAGGGCTGTTTAGAGTACGTTTTATTACACCTGATATCACGGCTTATCTTACCGTAACACAGTTCAAACAAAAAAAATTTAACTGACATAGTCTTTTGGATGACAAACACACAAAATAACACACATACACACACTTTGTCCTCTGCTCTTATGAAAGTGCAGTGATAAACAGGACAGAGGGATTGATGTAGAGTCAGTCAAAATGCCAATGAATTATGACAACTACCACAATTTCATAATGAACATTGCGAATATAAGGGCAACATGAGTCATTGGTGACTAATAATTCACTGAAATGGAAGGCAGGACAGCTAAACCTACAGCTCAATTTGACATCATACTATTAATCAATTGTCCAAAAGAGAAAATATAATTCTTGCTCATCTTTGTATGTTACTAAGATTATTTCTGAAAATAATATCAGGATTTAAAAAAAGTTGCTTCCTTTTTTTTCAAACATTTCACATATATAATAGGTTGCACATCCTATTTACTGTATGTGTGTGAATTCACCCGCAACATAATAAGTGTGAATTTATATAATTCCTGAATTACAATCACTTACCATCACCTCTTCTTTCACAATATTATTGTTGGGTTTACATTAAAGTTACCTTCAGGCTAAAATAGACTTCAACACTTTTGCTCAGATTTTGCCCAGATTTTCAGTTTAGTCTTGTTTCAGATAGCCTGTGCCAGTCTGCAGATTGGATCAGTAAGTGTGTTTCATTGGATCAGTAAGTGTCCCTAAATGTATGATGTCTGGTTTTAATTAAATCTGTTCAGATTTGAAAAGTCTTGTAGTGTCTTCCAGCCATTAAAGAAACACTAGTTATTTTATGTGTTTAAGTGACGTTTTTATAAAAACGAGATCAACTTGTTTAGTTATCTGTATTATAAATGTCTATGTTAGGCTACTGTACACAATTTCTGGACTAACATTCAAATCAACACGTTGCTTACGACAGAATTATTTTTGAACAAAACGCTACAATATAGAATTTGCTAATACTAAGAGGCCCATTTTTGGCTCTTTTGTTTAACAAAACAATAGTTTTAGGCTTTATATTTATATAATATTTATTTATATTTAAAAGTATTTCTGAATATATGGCTCAAGGGTTAAATTCAATCTTATAAACCCCAAAAGCACTGTCTCTTTGGGATAAAAACGTCTGTCAGATGCATAAAACGTACATTTAATACAAATCTTTTCATATTGTTACAAAGTAGCTTTAAAGAAAATATTAGTAACCAATTATACCATGTTGTGCCAGTTTAAATAAGTTCATAAATAAAATATGTTTGACAACAAATGTATGATTTTTAATTACAAGACTAACTAAGTGTAAGAGAATCGCATTTACGTGAATAAACTTTACATAAAATCAAGCTGTTTCTCTTTACTGCGTAACTGGCCAACGTATATATTCAATCGCGAATAAATGTTAGATAAATCGGTTTGACCTACCAGATTTAGAAAATAAACCTCATATTAGTATCCAACTGATCTAAACCGTCGACAACAGTGTAGAGCTCTCAGTATTCCCACAGAAGTGTCGCGTGGAGAGAAGGAGCACCGCGCGTGTCGCTGTCCGCAGCTTTTGTGATGTAAATGACAAGCGCCACGACAGCGCGTCCCTTCATTGACACAAAACAGCGCAGCTGTCACCTGCCCCACTACTTGACCATCCCACAGAAGAGATACTAGACATATAGAAGCCAAACTGTCTTACAACCAGTGAATTCAGCTCGACTTCAGATGTCTTCAAAATAAAAGTTTCTTTCTTTATAAAACAAACAATGTGCGCAGAATCCATTTAATTTGTTTTTAAAATACTACATACTTAAAGAGCAATGCTGTAGAAGCTTCATCAACAGTAATGCTCTGGAAGTCGCACGGGTGGTACGTTGGACAGCTGTCCTCACGCCGGCTGTTTTATGTTATTGTCACGCACAGATTGCAAGCAGGGGATGGCCTGCAAATCAGCTCATCTGGGCCAACATTATCACAAGTGCTTATTACTCCAGCTGGTATTAAATAAATGACTTTTAGCTAAACTCAGAAATAAGGCTGAATGCGTAATTGTTCACTCCACTGTGTGAGATGGTGGTCAAGTAGGTTAAACCACTGAACTGGTAAATCAAAGGTTGCTGGTTCGATCCCATCATCCACCACCAGTGTGTCCTTGAGCAAGACACATTGCTCCAGGGGAAATGGCTAAATGTAAATGCACTGACATGGGAGCCCACCAGCTAGTTTAAGGAATATTTGTTGGATAATGTTTAAATACTGTAACATAATCCTATTTGAACCAAATTATCCAGTATATTATCTATCATTATAATCTATCTATCCCTGGTTAAGAATATAAAACAAATGCGGCAATGTCGAAACTAGACAGCTTGAAATAGACCATAAGGGCTTTTCAACAGAGCAAGGTCAGGTTCTTCAAAGGGAAGTTCAAACAAAGCCCCAACATTATCATGGCACAATTTCCTGGACCTAGCACAAATACTGACAGATTGGACAGTCTGAAATAGTTCAAACGAATAGCGTCAGGTCAAGTTTTTTATACAGAGTTCAAACAAGCCCTTATCATTATCTACAACAAGTGTACACACCTATTTACTTTTTAAATAGATAAAAGAAGCATCTTATCAGTGCAATAACTTGTATCTATCAATTTACCTTGTGTCTTCTTTTTCTAAGGTATGACTAATTCAAACTTATTTTTACAGAAACATTTAGAGATATATTTCTCCTCGTGACAAAGACCCATAATGGGAAGAATTGATTTCATAGCACCAGAGATAAACAGAACCAGTTTTTATTAAAGTCAAATTAAATGAAAGTTCATGAACCTTATTAATGTGCCTTTGTTGCATAAAATGTGTTTTGTATTGTTGGTCATATGCAGTTCTGTTTAAAAGGCGGTTACCGGTTTAACAGATTCTACAGCAATCTACCAAAACTAGACCAATTTCAAAACAATCGGATGCTTACCTTGTGTGAGTCTAACAGGTTTGTTAACAGGCAGGCCATCGATTGAGCACTGATTTCCACAGGGGTACAGGGTGATGATTCCGCCCACATTTTCAATGTAGCAGTGCTGTGCAGCAACACATGGACCCTGAATATTAATGTCTGTTTTCCCATGACCAAGCGTAGTCTTCCCTGCAATGTAATGATGTACATTGTGAATTGACATGACTGTTGAAACAAATGTGTGTACTTAAAATGTCAATACATAACCGATCACAAATGACATTTTACCAAGATAATGTTTCTAACGAAAAATGTAAATAATACTGGTGGCAATACACTAAGTTTATGTCCTTTTCTTCAACAAAGCTCATTTTAAAGACGTTCCCCTCCTCCAGTGCACTGCCCTGCCTGAGTTATTTCATTCAAAGTTTCTGTGAAACAGATGTGAGCTAAAGAGCCTTCACCCAAAGCTATTGTGAGTGCAGACGTGATTTAGACAGAGGAAAGAAGCAACGGGGTGGGTGTGAGCGGCACTTCAGATTCAAGATGTACACAATTCACTCTGTTTAAACAACCTTGTTCTCAGTCAGTCATACATCCCCCCTAGACAAATGTGGATGCTCTCACTCAAACATGTTCAGTCAACACAGTGTGAAGCAACAGGGGGTTATGTCAAAGTCAGGTCATCACCCCATAATTCTGCCTTCTCTTCTGAAGCCAATGCCATTGTGAATGGATTTTACAATAAATAGTTGACACCTTCTGTTAGGGAACGACATAACCTGCATTGGATCTTTGTTTAATTTTTTTATATAGAATTCTTTATTTGGGATATTTAGGATAGATCATTATATTGTATCTATTATATATTTAACAAAAATGGTCATAGAACATCTTTCGATAATGTATTTAACCCCCAGCATATAAATGATTCTCTAATGAATAGTGCGCTACATCTACATCCTCTGGGGTTAATACTTGCATGCTTGCTCTCATTTTCTTCAATGTCAGGGGAGGAGAAGTCCTCTATTTGTCATTCTTTACACGATGAAGCATAGTTAAGCTATGGGGGCAGTACTGTGAAGTTTGTCCTCTCTCATGACCTTCTTTCCCATCACCGCATGGGAAACAAACACACAAAGGAAAACAGAGAAATGGCAATCATAATTTGGGTTTCCATCACCTCCATATAATTAGGGAAAAAGCATTGCCACTAACACAATTTATGCACCAAACCACGTCCTTTGTCAAATGACTGTGTCTGAATTAGACATTAGGAAAGAGCAACCGGAATTTGTAGGGCATAGTTTTTGAGGGCATGCATTTTATTTAAATACAGTAATAGTGAAAGATAGAAATCACCCTCTAGCAAAGGCAGGAGAGTTATTGCTGTACTCAGACGGCCACTTCCCAGGCTGACAAGATGGGGGCGTTCTGCTTGGACTTTGAGGGTCTTGCCTGTTTCAATCAGGTCCAGTGCTGTACTCTGTGAAAATATAAAAAAAATGATAAACTTACGTTTTACTTCATGCGGGATCTAAAGAGTTGAAGAAAGTTGTTCTCTGGGGTCTTACTGCTCTAGTTAACACAACAGCCCAACCATCGAAACACAAACTTATCGGATTATTAGTACTAGGCATTCAAGCTTAAAAGGCATAGTTCACCCAAAAATTCAAAATTGTCACTCTCATGTTAATCCAAACCTTTACGAATTATGCAGAACCAAAAAGAAGATATTTTGAGAAATGTCTGAGTGGTTTTGTATCCATACAATTGAAGTCAACATCTTTCAAATTCTCTTTTGTGTTCTGCAGAAGAAGCAATGTAGTTTTTGAGGTTTGGATTGAAAAAAAAATTGGGGGGTGAACTATCCCTTGTGTGAAATGTTTACTTTACTTACCACAGTTTCAATAATGGATCTGTTCTAACAACAACAGCCTTTTGAACACCATTTAAGTGACTCTTTTGGATGATTGCGCAGGGTCCCTAAAACAGGATTAGTCTAATTCAGTTAGGGCCAGTGAGTATTGAGACAGGCTATAAGGCTAAGTAGGTTAAATGGGTTAAACTCCATCAGGTACCACCATGTAGGCTAAGAGTCTAACAGGATTTAGCTATTAGATGAAAGACAAAAGACCGGCCTAATAAATCACCAATAGAGCAACATATTCCATCTCAGCATGTCACAGCTTGAGGTTCTCAAGTGCGACATGGGGATAATTCTTTTGGCAAATCACGCTTTGATGTTTCACGAACGGGAAGGTATACTAGCTTTGTGGAAACCAAAAAATGTCTAATGCTTAATAGGAAAATAACATATTTACTTTTTATTTCTTTAAATAGCTCCGACACACTTTACACAATCAGGCTAAAATTCTGCTTCCCCATAGGATGTAAACTCTGTGTGAAACATGGATTAACTTCCAACGGGAACCACTCAAACCACGAATCACCTTATGCACCAAATTTAATACAAACAAATATGCGACCCTGGACGACAAAATCAGTCTTAAGGGTCAATTTTTAGAAATTTAGATTTTTAAATCACCTGAAAGCTGAAGAAATAAGGTTTCTATTGATATATGGTTTATTAGGATAGGACAATATCAGACGGAACAACTACTGTTTACAAAGCTGGAATCGGAGGGTGCAAAAAAAGCTAAATATTGAGAAAATCGCCTGTGAAGTTGTTTATCTTAGGCACTGTTGCAGGCCATCCACTCACAAAAATAAAGTTTTTATAATTTTACGGTTGGAAATTTATAAAATGTTTTCATGGAACAGTAGTTTTACTTAATATCCTAATGATTTTCGGCATAAAAGAAAAATCTGAAATTTTTACCCCTACGCTGTATTTTGGGCGAATACCAAAAATATTTCCGTGCTACTTAAGACTGGTTTTGTTGTCCAGGGTCACATTTACAAATATAAAGATGGAAAATACAAATCATCAGAAAGGTATATTTAAACTGCGGCAGATTGTTTTCTTCATTGTATTTACTGTAGTTTTACAGTACTGTGTCCACCCCAGAAGATTTATTACTTATGTGTTCTTTTTACAAGCAGTTCCCAAAGTTATAGCCCTTCCATGGTGCCGGCCACCTTATGCTACTTCTACAGCTATCTGTCTGCACATGAGTCTCCTCACCTGCTAGAAGCCAAACATAGTGGTGCATTATCTGCTGTGTGAGTTGTGATGGGCCGTCAACAGCCCTAGGCAGTTTTTTTAAGTCTCTGTTCATCCATGGTACAGAGGTTCTTTTTGTTTCCACTGATTGATAATTGTAGCCTTTGAGAACAAATAAGCACTCAATAGTCACTACACTTGACTCGGTTAAGGAGCGTCTTTGAATGTTACCTTTTTTTTACTGATGTACTGTGGTACGAATACCCACAGAACTAACCTTTAAAAATGAACAGCAAAAAATGACCTGAGGCAGGCTTCCACTAACAATGCATGTATGTTTTTTAAGTGATTAAATGTCAAAGCAGTTTGTTTTAGCTTTCATATCTAATCCTGTCATCTCCTAATGTTAGAGCTACAGTTTCCATTGTCCTTTGACATTTTTCCATAGTTTTTCCTCTACATGAACATTAATCTGTTTAGTAGTCACAAGGATTTTTTGTGTAAATTGCAGTTGGATTTATGTATTACCTACATAGATCTTGTTGTTTAACCATATGAACTAGAAATTAGTTAAACTTGAATTAACTAAATTAAGCTTTTAAGGGTGTCTATTATGCATGGTTTAACCATAGTTAAACCGGTTAACAACATCATTTAAAATATCTTTGTTCGTTTGAGTACATTTTTACAGAATTTTTAGTTTTGGGTGAATTATCCATTCAAGACCTTAAAATAAAATATAATTTTACTTGTCATCTGGATATGTTTTTTGCTCACACACTCACCTGTAGGACCTGATGAGTCTGGCGGCCGTGTTCTGGAACATTTTGATTCACCCTGTCCATGTCCATGGAGTTATTTATCACTTCATGACACGTGTTAGGATCCTAGAAAGCAATGATGAATGGTTTCAACACTTCTTTGACAACATTTTGCAGAATGTAGTTACCAGCCCCCCATTCACTTCAATTGGTTACAATAGAAGTGAAAGGGGGTTGTGCTGTTGTATTACCAATATTTTTCAAAATATCTTCTTTTGTGTTCTGCAGAAGAAAGAAAGTTATACAGGTTTGAAATGACAAGAGGGTGAGTAAATGATGAGAGAATTTTAATTTTGAAGTTGAACTACTCCTTTAAGCCTCTGCCTTTGATCATCCTAATAGTGGACTACCAAACACACACAGGTGCCTTACCATTACAGACAAAATGCAGCGATGCAGTGATGTAATGCATTCATATGGTGATTAACCAACTGTCGCAAACAGACTGGTGTCTGCATTATAGTTGAAATACACAGCATGAGTCAGTGTGACTCATCTCTCTCTCTCTCTCTCTCTCTCACACACACACACGTACATACACGGCAAATTTACAAGGAGCAGATGCAGCGGATTATCAACGGTACAGACACACGCATATTGGCGTGAAGAAACTAGCGGACCTTAGGTCAATGCACACATCCCAACAGATCTATCATTTTTACAGATCATCTCACTAACCTGAAATCCCCTTTACTCACCCCTCTATCTCTCAATCCAGAGTCTCATACCAAACTCTTAGACAAAACATACTCAAAATCACAGCAAAACAAAGTTGCAAGATAAACCAAGCATCAGGGTCTGTAATTATTGGTTCAACTTGAAAAAAGTTACATGGTTGCCTTAACATTTTAGTTAAACTTAAAAATATAAGTCAACTCAACGAGAAATTATTTGAGTATCAAATATTTATGTTAAGTTGTCTTATCTTAAGATGTTAACATGTAACCATTTTTAGTGTAAGTTTTAAAAAAATATTTTTGACAGTATACATATCAGGAAATTAACATTTTGATGTCTCATACACCTAAACATTATGAATTTACTCAATATTTGATTGTATACAGGTAATATACATTTACTTCTTTACCCCAACGTACAAAAAAAGTCAATCAGTATAGATTACCTTGTTCTTCCAGTTGTCTAACAATTCAGCGGTTTCCATGAGGTGAGTTTGTCAGAATATCCTAAATATCCTAAATTGTACAGGCAAAGCTGTGTGAAGCTAATGCAAAATAAACTCTTTCCACTGCATGTCCAATCAGAGAAACTATAGGAATGAGACGCTAGCTGTGCTTCTTCAAACAAGCAAAGACAAGCTGGCTATGCATATTGACAAGGCTGAGATGATGGAAATTTATAGCTGAAGCTCTAGTAATGTATAGATTTCACTCAGCTGACGCATAACCAAACTTCCTCTTTTCCTGGTTCTCTAACCTCACTCCTCCTTTAATTCCTGATGTCATGTTGTTTGGAAGTGCAGCTGGCTGTCTCACAATCGGGTCCAGTGTCTGACCCAGAGACAAGAGAGAACAGAAAGCCTCTGTCACTACACTGTCACTATGGTCACATTGGTCACACACAGACAGGTTTGTTTCACCATATTGGGGACATCTCAGGACCTCCATTCTTTTAATACTAGGTCAAGATATTTTTTGTCCCTAGTTCTAAAAGTGCTGAATTTAGGTAAACATTTACATTTTGGCCTACTTAAATGTTATCAGAAGTCTGTTTTGAGATGTAATAAAGGGATAGTTCACCCAAAAATGTCTCCCTCTCTAGTTGTTCCAAACCTGTGTACATTGCTTTGTTTGGGTTGAACACACATAAAGATATTTGGACGATTGCTTGTAACCAAGCAGTTCTTGGAACCCATTGACTACCATAGTATACATTTCAAAATAGTCCATAATGGCACAGAACTGTTTGCAGTCCATGATGAAAGAATTTTTAGTTGACCTATCCCTTTAACATATGTGTGAAGACATATTTAGGAATGTTGGCTCTTGTAATTATAGGCAACACACAACTTGTATACATGCAGTAGTGGCCAAATGTGATGTCCAACTTTGGACAATTGGCATATTTGCTTTTTATTTTAATGTTTTAGTAAAGAACCATTACAGTAACATTTTTTATTCAAGTTGCATTGGTACACTTGGAGTATAAACTGAAACTCAGCTCTGGGAATTTAAGGAGGTTTGGCTTAAGAATATAAAGAAACAGCCCAGGAAAATGACTACAAAATCTTTCTATAGAAAAGATTATATTAAAATAAATATTTAAAGTGAGATTTAAGTTTTTCTATGAATTTTTTTTGTGTATTAGAATAAAACCCAATGTGGTTTGGATTTTTGCCCAATTCTCACCATTAAATACTTTAAAATTGTAGCATTTGTAACATACACATCAATTTATAGTAGTTTAATCTAATCTGAGAGGGCATTAAAAGTAAATATTGTACAAATATGCCACTGCTGTATACTGTACACACACATGTTTACCTAATATGTATACAATTTACACACACATCTAAACTGACCATAGGCGCCTCTATACACACTTACATTAGGCAGCATTTCTCTGATTCAAACATACATTCACACACAGCTCAGACACAAAAACATACAGTTAATGGCACTTCAATGGGCAGGAGTTTTATTCTGGTAGTTGGTGGGACTTGCATCTAAAACATGTCATTAAGACTGTGTCCTGCCCTCTGCAGCAGAAAATAGATTCAAGTACATAGCACAAACCACAAAGCTCCTCTTACAGGGCTATAATCATACAGGCTACACACACAAACACGCAAATGCACAAACAGGAAAACACATATATAGACACATGGAAGTTTGTTAGAGTTACAGGAAGAAGAGGCGAAACGGCAGCAGGGACATGGAAAATAACAGCATAGCTAAATGTAGAGTAAAGAACCTGAGTATATTATTCTAAGAAAACAATAACCAAAGGGTGAGAAAATCAACAAAAAGTCTCATTTATTTCTTTATTTAACTAGGTTAGTGAGATTTAACATATATTTTCTAATAACCAACCAATTAAGGCAGCAGCACAAATCTGCACAATAAAACACACTAAATAAAATAAATGTATGATGCAAGGATTTTCTTTACATAGATATTCCATTCTATATGGACTAAATATATATATCTTACATATAATAGATGCATATTGATTTGGGGTTCAAAAAATTCTCTATCCCTATACGTTAATATTCTAGGATAGAACATTTACACACCCCACTATAAATTGTAAAATGCTTTATAAAAATATGCTTTATAAATATTTACTGTACATTTGATTCAGTGGACAATACAGTTGCCAAAGTCAAATCAGTATTAAAACATACCAAACAAACCACCTATTACATAAAACCACATTTTGAAAATGAAACAGAACTTAAACACAAACCCCCTCACGCTCTGAGAAGCAATGGTCAAGCAAACCCACTCACCATGATATTAATCCCAAAAAGTGCTGCTCTGTTGCTCCATGGCCTTGTTTACTGTCTCTTTCTCTCTGCTATGTCCTGTGTTTACACATTTGAGCCTTCAGCTGACCGACTACAGTCCAGCTCTTGCTGTTTGTTTGTGTCTGCTCCTCGCTCATGTCTATTACTGAATGTACTGAAGTACAACAGGACAGAATTACATACTATAACCACAGCCAGAGAGAGAGAGAGAGAGAGACAGAGAGACAGAGAGACAGAGAGACAGAGAGACAGTCAGAATGATGCTAGCAGAAAAAGCAACAATGGGACGGTAGAAGAGGATTCTGTCAGAATTAAGGTGTGCATTTATTGTCGGATTTTTAAATGTTCCTTACAATTTTAAGAAAGCTAAATCATGAAGGATGTGGAGGGTCAGATGTGAACTTGACCTGTTTGCATCACCTTACAACAATTGCTACGTTTACTATATTGCAATCATTTCACTTTACAGTTCGCCATGTGAAAATGGAATCAATACTGAATTTTAATACATTTTGTGGTTTTATGTTTTTCAAGAATAGTTTTCCATAGTCAATTGAGTAAATTGTCACATCCGTAAAAGAACTGTCAGATCCATATTCCTCATAAATGGCAACATGAAAATTGAAATAACTATTTTTGGTCTATGAAGAGCCATCCATTCTCAATTTGTTATTTTTGCTTCTGTTTTGTATATTTTAATTCACAGAAATTCTAAGTATGTTGTCTCTCAAAAACGTGCATCCTTTTTTGTCACATACATAACACATTTTCTCTCTCTTTTAAATTATGCACAGACTGATGTCTGGACTCTATTATCAGGGGTTTGGTTAAATATAAACAGATGATTCAATATACTGGCAAAATACATTCTCTGAGAATTTATATTTCAAGTTTTGACTAATAATGTCACATCATAATGTTGGAATTGCCCTGTAATGTTTGACCACCAGTATGGGAGACAAACTCATTTTAGACAGATCAGGTCACATTGTGTAGGTGGGGGACGGAACAGACCTTGATAATTCCAGGTGGAATCCCCCTACTCACTTCCTGCTCTTTCCTCCTCCACAGAGGCAAAACAAAACTGTGTTTTCCACCTGATGTGTAACAGCTGCACAAACTGCTGATGTTGTAACACAAGTGAGTCACTTCAAGATCATTCGTTACATAGTTTTATTTAAGGAAACAAGTTGAAATGTTGAAAAGAAAACTTCCTCATTGTCAACAAAGTCATCAGAGAACCGAGTAAACATTTATAGTTGGTCTCTCAGACAACACAGAATGGAGAGATCCATAACACACCAGGTCTCGGAAAACATGGGAAAGCCATGAAACTCAGCGGGATAGCGAGGGGAAAAGGTTTGTCTGGTGAAAAAAGAATGATGAAAGTGAGATGTATTTTTGTTCTTTTCTTTCATGACCACTGCCAGTGACTGGAACACAGAGAGCCCAAACACATAAAACATGTACACAAACACATCTGAGCAGCTAAGCAACTACAGATGGAGGAGGAGAGGACTCTTCCGGTCAGAGTTTCAGATGACCCATAGATCCAGTGACTCTGGAAATAAACATTCTCCAGCTGAACCCTTCTCACCCAAAAAGGAGAACGAATGATCATTTTTATTTGAAGCAGTTATATATCCTCAGTCTAAAGCCACAAATTATATCATTTGAGCTACATAACTCATAAGAAGCATAAGTCAATTGAATACATGGAAATGTATCCCAATCATTGCTTTCAAACTTTTGTTTGAGGAAAAAGTTAATTATCTGGAAAAATGTTCTGTGGCTTTAAATAAAAGATTGGTATATTAAGCAGATGGCAAGCAAACTGGAATGATAGCTGGATAACCTTTCACAATTCCATGCCTGTGCGCTATCTTGGAAAAACAAGTTTGATATCAAAGCCCAGCATTTTGGTCTTATAAATTCCTTGACAGCAGGAACATAAGGCAATAATCTCCCTCATCATTTCGTAACAGTCTGGTCTCACAATTATAGTATCAAAATAGAGGCGTCAGAAAAAATGACCAGATCTCTCCATAGAGAACAGTCACTGCTTGCGTGGCAGAAATGCCTGAGACCAGCACACTGTTTATATTAGCATGTGAGAGAAGAAAGGCTGGGATTGTCTCTTTGGCAAAGTGGTATGAAATACTGTCCTCATGTTCACGAGAACAGTCCGAACTAACTGGAATACAATGTTCCTACACTATACACTATGTGTATTTTTCTTTATTATACACAACTATAGGAATAAAGATATTTACATCACACAAAATTTCTGACAGATCATTTGCACATTCTCTTTCACACTCACACCATAATATTGTTGCTGTACCTCTGAAACCTTGTATCTCCATATTTTGAGATTTTTTGTTTGTTACTTACCTCTTATGTTTAACAATATAATGTGTTTGTCAGAAAATAATGTTTGTAAATATCTAGGCAATAAAAGTGCTTTTAACATTGCCAACATATTCAATCATTCAAACAGTACAGTGTTTTTCCATTTCCAGAAAAACTGGGAATTTGGACATACAAGGTTTTGGAAGGACCATAACAATATGTTGAAAATAAGCAATATGTCAGGAGTCCATTCTATTCTAAACACCTGCAGACACACCAGTAATGTGTGGGAACTTTACAGGGATTTAAGACTAAAGCGATAGTTCAGACAAAAATGAAAATTCTGTCATGAATTACTTACTCTCTTGTTGTCACAAATCTGTATAATTGTCTTTGTTCTGATGAACACATAGAAAGATATTGGATGATTGGATGTAACCAAACAGTACTTAGGCCCCATCGACTACCATAGTAGAAAACAATTGCAATAGTAGTCAAAAGTGAACCAGAGCTGCATGCTTTCCTACATTCTTCAAAATATCTTCTTTTGTGTTTAAAAGAATAACAAATAAGCTTTCCTGTAGCTCAGTGGTAAGTGCATTGCGTTAACAAAGAAATGTTGTGGGTTTGATCCCTGGGGATTGCACATACTTACGTAGAAATGTATAGGATAATGAAATGTAAATTGCTATGGATAAAAGCCTCTGCCAAATGCGTAAATGTAAATATATATAATCTACATTTTCCTACTATATGGTTGTTTTCTTTTTTTTATTCCCAAAAAATGTGTCAAAGTGAGGTTATACTCCTATTTGAGTCCTATAGCTACTTTTTCAGTTGGTCAGTAGGTTATACTACTGGAGTGGTATGGAGACCCTTCCTTAACCACCCATATTTGTCCCGGGACAATGTTCCACAACCGTCTATGGCCTGTGGGTGAGTTGACTGAAGCAACGACTGAACGAAGGTTTGAGAACTAGAAGCAAAGCTCTGCAAATATGCTATGGTCACTGAATCCAGTATTTTTTACTAACTTTACGCTGGTGTTTCATTTCTCCTTTTTGTTCCCCCTTTTATTCTTTTTCTGTTCCACTCCGTATCCTGTTCAAATGCAAGAATGCTGATTGTTTGCTCTGCATTAATGCAGTACAGGTGCACACAGTCTGCAATTTTAAAAAACATGCTCATATCAAGTTTGCAAAATCTTTTTTATTTACTCATTTGATCTTTTGTCTAATGTACTCTATTATTGTCTTTCTGTCATCAAAACAATTGGTTAAACAACAGCAATGCTGCTCCATATTTGTTCAGTGTTTATACGGCCAAATCTCTCACTCTCACATGAAAGCATCTATTCAGACGGCTCTGCTATGCTTGGATTCTAATCTCCCTACAAACACACACAAAGACTCCTTTAGTCTTTAGGCCAAGAACTAGATTGGGGTGTAAAATGGCTGAGATAGTCAATTTATATATAACAGTAAGTAACACTGGTCACTTTTCCAAAACCATCAGACCAGGCTGGTAAAGCAACTAAAAACCATCAAACGACATAGATAAATGATCATATGACCATAAAACAAAACACTCACTGTCGTCCACCTGCGTTCTTACTAAACTCTGGTTTGACAATGAGGTATTGAATGTGCCTCCACAGCTCTCCTCGAGATTAGACAGGTGAAGTTGACTGAAAGGGGAGGAATTTTTCTATTAAATCATGGGTTAGTCAGACTCTTCAGTGAAAGTTTTGAACAGCTCTGCTGGTGCAAACTGTGTCAGTAGACCAACAGATACACACATACACCGGTGTGCCCAGTGCTGTCTCCATTGGGACAATAGTATCATTGTGCATGCTCGAGGGCAGGCCACTATTTCCAGGCTGGCCCAGGTGGCCTACTTTCTCCTCACTCACAAATGTAGTAAGAATAGAGTTGTCCGTTACTCACAGTCACTGTTACTACAATAATGACATGATTAACACCAAATTCCATCTTATTATAAATAAACATGACAAATAATTCCTCAGAAAACATCTTTCACTTCCATTCAGCTCCTCTTTAAAGGACTTTCACTTTTCAAAATTTTAAAGGGGCTGGCGGGCGATATAATCCAGAAATATAAGTGAAATTGTTCTGAAACCCACCTCCAGATCTTTTCCTTTGTTTATGATTGCCGTGAATGAATCTTAAAACTATAGTATATAAATCACACAAATCCCGCTATCAATCAAAGACTTACCTATGAATTCAGATAGATGTACAGCTCCTAACTGTTATCCATGTGTAATCCAGAGGTCTGGAAAAGGTGTCATTCTAACTCATGCCTAAAGTTGTGTAGTAGACCAGAGCGGATAGACAGATCATTCAGAACGCGATGAGAAAGAAATATCTTCTGTCGTTTACTCTTCCCCCAGCTATGCTTCTCTTTTCTCCACCCATTTGCTGCTCCTTCCCTTTCTCGAGCCCTCATAGTCTCTCACACGCTCTCACCCTCAATCTTTATCATTCTGCTGCCACAGAACAGGCTTTCATTCTCACATCTGAAGAGTTCCTCACTTGTTCAGGCTCTGGAATGAGACCAGATCAGCAGAGGTGGGAAGCATTCAGTCAGAACAGAGCCACAGTGAGTGCAATAGGGGACACTTATCTTAAGATCTTGATTTCAAGATTTGAGAAACAATGTCTGATAAAATTATATGTGATATTATTTCATATTGGTAAATGGCAGCAAATATTGAACAGAGATGGTGCCTCTAACTCTTCTGTGTGAGAATATTGTCTCTGTAGGCTATAAAGAAATCTAATTCCTATGGCATGTTTGATCCTGAGCCAAGCAAGATAAGCAAAATGTGAAATTCAATTCCATTAAGTCAGGACAGCAATAAAACTGAACTATAAATGGGTTAGAGCAATGAAAAGTGCATATAGAAAATGAGAGTTTGATTTTGGCCTTGGATAAAAACAGATTAAAAGTTGGAACAGTAGACAGGTCTTGCAGTCTGACAGACTCTTTTGAAGGACACAACACAGCCTGCATGGCAGTAGTAACACACTGACTGTATCATGTCTTATTTTAGTCTTCTGTTGGGTCCAAATCTTACACACAATGGTGACTCCTATGGAAGCAAATAAGAGACATAATGTTTTGAAATTTAACAGCCTATGAATACTTGATTTTGAATTATTTTACTTTGGAAACCATGTATCTGAATTTATTTGTTTCGAATTTACCTCTATGAAATTTAAATATGAAAATTCTTGATTTCCAATTTAAAAACCTGAATTTAATGCTCACAAATTCAGATACAAGAAAGAAAACATATGTCTAATTCGACTGCTCAAATTCAGATCGAAAAATTCAAGTTAAATATTCACATGGTAACATCCGGGCGACCCAGGATAGGAAAAACAGTTGAGCCCAGAGCCTGTCTGCAATTGAACCGAACCACTGAACCGAACCATTGAACCGAACCAATGAACCGACGTCGGGCGGCCTATCAGAGCACGACAACCTGACTGTCTGTCATGATCCAAGAAGAGGCCAAGGCACGGATATTAAACCTGTTAAGAAGATGACTTCTAGGGAAAACGAAGGCGCTCCGGTAAGTTTGCTGTTTATGTACAATCAGACTCTACAGAACAAAAATATGTTGTTGCTAATTATTTTTTGGAACTATTATTATTATTATTTTCCGACGTCGGTTCGGTTCAATGGTTCGGTTCAATGGTTCGGTTCAATGGTTCGGTTCAATTGCAGACAGGCTCTGGGCTCAACTGTTTTTCCTATCCTGGGTAGCCCGGATGTTACCATGTGAATATTTAACTTGAATTTTTCGATCTGAATTTGAGCAGTCGAATTAGACATATGTTTTCTTTGAAAAGTATTAACTTGAAATTTGAGATCTGAATAAGAGCAATCAAATTTGATCAATCTGAATGTATTTTATCTGAAATCCTGTAAGTTTTTTTTTTTTTGTATCTGAATTTGTGAGCATTAAATTCAGGTTTTTAAATTGGAAATCAAGAATTTTCATATTTAAATTTCGTAGAGGTAAATTCGAAACAAATAAATTCAGATACATGGTCTCCAAAGTAAAATAATTCAAAATCAAGTATTCATAGACTGTGAAATTTCAAAACATTATGTCTCTTATTTGCTTCCATAGACTCCCTCGCCCCAAAAACCATGAGATATTCCACCAATAATAATGACCAAAAATAACAAAATCAATGCATTTAAAGTATTAGTCACACAATTTCCTTATAATTAAATGTCTACAAAATGAGATTTAAGGAACGTGTGCAAGAAATGTGATCCTGAACCACAAAGCCAGTCATATAGCACAGGTTTGTAGCAACAGCATGGATGTTGCTAAGTAAAATTTACATAACTACACTACAGCAAAAAGGAGAGGAGCAGCACCTTCGTGTAAAATCCTTACATTTTGATGTTTCCTTAAAGAAGACATCCTTACATTGAAAATACTTAGAACCGATTAAAGAAATTGTGACATCTGGTGGTTGTGGATGAGTACTTCCGTTAAAATAACAGCACGTCATTCTACACTACCAGTCAAAAGTTTTGGGACACACTGAAACGTTCCTTTGATCTGAAGGTGTATGCTTATTTGTTTTAAATTAGATTAGTAGACAAAAATATTAATAAAAATGATCTTGAAACGAATGACTTTGACTGAAAAATGAAGAAAGAAAAGCCAATAAGAGCACAGAATAGATGAGAACTTTAAAGAGCATCTCAGGTTGAGACCTCAAGAAGATGCTTGATAAAATGAATATTCTGCAAATTCTAGTCAAAATGTTACTACACTGAAGATGATAAAATATAACATGTTTTTTTAGTTAAAACATAATTCCCCTTTGTTTTATTTCATAATTTTGGTGTGTTTATTGTTATTATAAAATGTGGGGGAAATATATAACCGTTTGACTGGTAGAGCAGACAGAATGAACATAAAAATATTAATGAAAATAGACTTTGGATATAATTGTATTAGAAAAAAGTTCTACAACTATGATAGAAAAACATCTATTTATTACATAATTAAATCCTACTTTAATGCGTTCACTTTACCCATTAAAAAAGTCAAATGCTTTTTTGTTTTTATAATTACAAAAACAAAAAGGAATTCACTGAAAGGAAATAGGAAGTCACAAAAATGATCTTCATTGAAGCCCATTTAATTTAACTCGGGGAGTTTGAAACACAACAAAACCATTACTACGCACCAAGCAAGCATTTGTGTAAAAAAATCTCCTTAAACAGACCCAACATATAAACATTACAAGCTTGAAAACTCACTTACTTGAAAGCGAACCCTTTTAGGAACCATTCTGTGGACTTTCATCCTTGGTTCAATAAAAGGAAAATCATTGGAAAGGGTCTTAAGGTATGAGCTCAGAGTGAAATGAATAGTCCAGCTCATTCAGAAATTCAAGTTTATCCTGCAGGAGGTAGAAAATGTTTCCACTAGAACAGCATTTATACTCCATAACTGTTAAACCCAATACAGTCTTCTCGCCAGTTTATCATAATTTTGCTGTTGCTCTATCCTGCACTTTCCATCAGACTCATTGTTAAAATACAATTACATAAAAGATCTAGAGAGATACAATATAACACCCCAAAAAGTAAGACCCATAGTAATAATCTATTTGAATTATACACATAGCTCAAGTGCTTACACTCAAGCACATACAACCCACTTTATTCAAGATCCACCCTGTTTTAAAGTGGAAAAAAACTACATGGAAAATAATGAATCACTCGGTTGAATTGGAACATGCGACCAACGAGACATAACATTCAAAACAATACAGCAAAATAAATGATAGTTCTCAAAGGATCTTTTTAAACTCTTTAATGATTTTTTATATGTTTTCACTGGAATGTTATTCATCATGAATCCCTAATTCATTATTTTACAAGGTTACAAAAATCTCTGGTGTATGTCTACCGTTCCCCAAACCACAATATGATTCCTTCAAAGCTGAACAAAAAACAACAAAAAAAGAAACAAAAACATTTAATGTCCTTCCCCTCAGCAAACTATGCAGAGACATTCAAGATATTACGTGGAACAAAAAGAATGAGGCCTGTTTACTCTTCTACAGTGTGGTATATGGGGTTGATGCTCGAGATTTGTTTGAAAACCAGAGGTTACTCCTGGAAAAGACAGGTCTGATCCTCAACCTTCACTGAGGGGATCAACCTGCATAAAACATATCTCAGATGGGGGGGTTGCTTCTTACTGGTATGTTTGGGTTTTCAGAGTCTGAAATGTGTTCAGCTTTAATAACAAATTCATGTGTAAAACATTATATTTGGCCTTATATGTTCTGCTGTGTAATTTACAGGTCAGTTCTCTTAGATTACTCAGTCTCTCTAATTATGCTTTGAGAAAGAAAAGTTTAGAATGTGAATATGCAACACTGGCATTCTTATATCACAGCATGATTTAAAACAGGAGAACAACAAACCAGTCAAGAAACAAATCTGGCAGGTTTTTTAAACACTGTTTACAGCAGACTGAAACATGAACTAAAATAAATGTATGAACAAAAGAGGGAGCTTGACCAAAACTATGACTATGATCTATTTCTTGATATGATGGGCTACTAGAAGCAAGATACAACAGTGGATCAGTCACATAGGATGTGACGTCTTCGGCTGTCTTCTAGTGTTGTAAAAAAAACTTTTACAGCACAAGGGAAATTACTCTGGAGTCGAAAACAGAAATTACACCAGCAAATTGACTTAACCCTTTCAGTGATGTCATATACCATCATCAATCACAATTCAAATAGTAATGTTAATCATTACTGGCATCATGGCTTCAATTAAACAACCCACCCCCACCTGCCCGCTACCATCTCCAGATCCAGTCCACATATCTCGCTGACATTATTTGAGTCGGCCATTCAGAGGAAAGTTGCTTTAGAAAACGATTTTTGTACAAGTACAGCCAATATTGCCAGCAAGGGCCAAAAGGACTTTCACCATTGTCGTGTTGGAGGAAAACATCTGTTTAAGTAATGCTAAAGATGATAAAGATTGCATTGCCCCGCCGGTGGTATGTCTCTCACTTCTTGTAGTTGTATGAATGTTTTCAGTCCATTATCTGCTCTTCTGCCATGTTGGGTGGAATTATGTTGTAAACTGTAGTTTCCTACTACAGTATTTCGTACTTATCAACCAAAAAAGATGTTTCTGAGGAGAACCGAACCGGACTGTCCCCATCCACCTGAGACACAGTAGCAACCTGGCAGAGAGAGTCAACAAAGGGATGGAGAGAGGAAAAAGTAGAGAAAAGTGTGTTACATTTTAAATTGTGACTGATGAACAATGTATTGCATGTTTTTATATTTAATTGAAAGCAATGTACAAGGCTTTGCCTAGAAATCAGCTCTGATCTTACTATAACTAGTTGAGCTACAGAATACTATGAGCAAGACTTATTTGCAAACTAGTTAGAGCTGAGCTCAAAATGCCTAGAAGTCTTACCTGAATGTCACAGTAGTTGCCTTTGGAGACAAAAGAGACATTGACAGGGAAGAAGTCGTTGGGCTGGCCAGGTATACTGAACTCCAGGCTACCGGTCTTATTCTTCACATCGATAACAGGCAGACACCATTCCAGAATATTCCGTCTGCTGTCATGACGATATTCTCCATCTAGATCACCGATCACAGGAGCACCCACACCTGACCTGTAATGGTTATAAAAGCCAACAAGATTCTTGTTTGTCCACACCAACCTTAATACAAGCAACTGTCATATTTTGCTGATAATACCAATACAGTGAATATTTTAGGAGCTTTATATTTTGGATAAGGTTCAATGGCCAATAAATGTATATAACTTGTACTCACGGCACTGGGATATAGATCACTACATCGTTGAGTTCCAGTGAGTCATCTTGTAACTCATACTCAATGTTTACATCACAGCCAGTGCCACTCTCAGAGGGCCAGCAGTTTACTGAAAAGAGACATAATAGACATATTTATTAGAATATACAATGTGACTCTATGGGTGAGACATTAGCTTTAATTTGTAATAATAAAGCCAAATGTTCAGGACTGACTTGTTAGTGGTATGAATGATTCATCTGTGGTCTGTAGTCTCCATTTCAGTACACCCACATCATTTTTGAGAGGGAAGGATTTGTCTGGGTTCTTCAGACCAATCACTGACTCAGCTGTGAATAGCTTTTTGTCCACATTGGGATGCGTCTATGGGAATAAGGATTAGGAATTAGGAGAGTTAGAATTTGCATTTATAATATGCAACTTAATTAGGCAGTTAGTTGTCTCTACAATCAAGTCAGACCAAAAGCCAGAAAACTCACCTGTAACTGGACGCCCCTCTTGTCATTATTGTTGATGTGCATCCTAATCCGGCCATTCTTTTCGTCAGACACTCTGAGGGTAATCATGCCAATAATTTCCATATTTTGAAGGCCGCCATCACGACCACATGTTAGGGTAATCTTTTCCTCCACTCGCAGATGCACACTACAATTATGCAGAAATTATAATTAATGACAATCCTTTTGGTAAATTTCAAGTGAGATTATTGTATTCGAAAAAACACCACCATTACCTCTCTGTGTGGACTGGAGCAGGTAGCGATTTTGATGCGTCTGTGGGTCTTTTGCCTGTGCTGGGCAAGATTATGTTTTCTCCCTCTGACTTAAGCTTGTCCACAAAGTCATCCACTTCTTTCCCCTTTCCAACCAATTTAAGTGCTTTACTCGAACCACTGGACCTAAAACAAGAATCAAAAAGACATAAAAATACAGTCTATGATAGAGACTAAGGACATATTTCTCCTAGATTTCAGTCAGATAAGTCCTCAAAGAAATTAAAACCAGCTGGCAGGCTTTGCTCCAATAAAAGCACATTGATGTACCTGACAGGCACTGGGGTAGGTTTGGGTTTCTCTGGTTCGATCAGCGTGTCTGTGATTATAGACATGTTGCTGCTGCTGCTGCTCATGCCCGAGCTGCCAAAACCGCCGAAGCCTGGCCCCTTCTTTCCACGGTCAGTGTCACGCCGTATCTGCTGCAGCTCCTTAGCTTTCCTTCTCATCTCTGCTTTAGCCTCACGCTCCTGAGTCTGTGTGAGGAACAACATATTAGTGTTAGTGATGTAAATTATGCAAGCAGAAAATGTTACTTCATTTAAGACACTTGGAATTTATAAATGTCTTCAATGGGTTGAGAACAACTGGGATTAAACCAATAGAGGCTTGTTTTAACAATGAATTCTGCACACTTAGCACCGATTAGCAATCCTCCTCCTCATTTGCACCAATGCTTGTACTTGAGCTAAGCAAATCTATTAGCCACATTATCGGTCAAACGTGGATTGACGAAGTGTAATGGAATGGAACAAAGTGCTGAGGTCATGAGACACATTTTAAACATGCTGTCTTAAGCCCAATTCACACAAGGAGTATAACTATAAGTAGGGCTGTCAAATCGCTTTCAGAATAAAGTTTTACAAAATATTTCTTTGAAAAATCTGTGTACTGTGCATTTTAAATTTGTATTTATAAACACATACACATCTAGGAGATATTTACATGTATTTACCAATAATTTAAATGATATATAATAATTTTTATATTTTCTTACAAAATGAATATGCACAGTACACATTCAGACATATTTTATTCCAGCACAAACTTTTATTCTAGATGCGGTTAATCACAATTAAGCATTTGACATCCCAACTATAAAGATAAAGTGGGAAGTAGCAGAATCCACAACTGTAATGATAACTATACAGAAGTACGATTTATGTTTACAGTTTTTAACGATTCATGTTAACAGTGTTCTAGCTAAAAATCAATAAAAGACCCAGTATATTCTAAATGTGAAGCAGTAAGCTTGACATTGAACATGGACAAGGAAAATTTTGTCTTGACAATGTAAATATTAAAATGAAGCCACAGACAAACATAAAAAAACAACACTTGTCAATCTCAATAATCTGCCTGTTGGTTATTTTGACGACTATTATTAATCTAACAATACTTAATGAAACTATTAAATAAACAGAAATAAGCAAATGACCACAAAAATTTTACATTTAAACTGTATTATATTTGGTTTCTACAAAGTAGCCTTCTTGCCTAGATTTACAACTCTAAACACTCAAAACACGCAAATTTCTTCTGGTGCCACATGGGATGCTTTGTAAACAATAGTTCTATGTAAACTAAGCACATGCTTTTTTCATTGCAAGTTGTTTTTCAACAAAACGCATTTACTAAAAAGCCATTAATTATTTTTTTATTTCGAATACCTATTTTTTAAGAAAAAAAATGACTCTCCTACCTCTCTGACGGCACGGAACACCTTTTCTTCATGAGAGTCCATCTCTGTAAATGTTCGAATCTGGGCTAAGTTGACATTTTCTCTGTAACCGAGTGCGACAATTTCATCAAAGGCGAAGATGAGGTCGAAGCAGTGCTCAGAAATCTCACTCTCCTCCAGGACACGACAGTATTCAGGAATCTACAGAGAGCAGAAAGTTAACACAATCAAATCTGTTTCTCTTCGCTTTCATCTCAACAACTTCTGATAAACATGGATTCCTGTTTATGTTATATACTGCATTTTACAAAATAACTTAATAATTGTGAATACTCATTAACAAGACAATAAAAATTGGTATTAGAGTTTTATTATATTTATTACACTTTTTATGTTATTAATTTATTAACCAAATCAAGACAATACATCTTGCATATTAATTTCCTTTCATACCACACGTGAGAAGAGACGCAGTGTCTCCAGGTCCTCCAGTATGTTACTGTTCTTTGTGGTAACAAGCACCATGTAGAGTTTCTCCAGCGGCTGGTAAACGTAGCGCACACTCTCTGTCTCCACAAATGTATGTTGCTTCCCTGTGTTCATCAGTTTGGGAAAAGCGGCCAGCAGACCCTCCACTCGTGTCCGCGTCATCTCCACGAACTGCCGCGACACCAGGGCTTTACCCGCCTTGGTGCACACTGCTGCTGCCAACAGCACCTGGAGTAGGGTTATTCGACAGGTATCTTAGTGAGCCATTTAAAAAAGAAATTGCATTCTGTACAGTCCTCTGGGAAGATTACCAGAGCGCTATGTGGATGAAAAGCATCAATATTAACATTCCTTCCGTAAGCAAAACAGACTCAACTGTTGGCTCTCATGCTTGCTGCACTGCAGTTTTAATCTGTATTGCTCAAGGACAGAACAGATTCAACCATTTTGTTAGATGATGTACATCAAGAAAATAATAAAATGTCAGATTTGCTATTAATAGAAATAAAATAGACACAGTCTAATAAAACCAATGCATATCATGATGTGATGTTTACAAAACTGTCCCCCTGAACCACATTTTTATTCCTCTGATCACTCCATTAGATTTTTCATTTTTGATAGATTTCAGAGCTTTCCTCAATAAAATCCTTAAATGTAACCCTCAATGACTACATTACACCACAAAAGGCATGATCATATAGTATAATGAAACCATTTCATTAATTAAAGATCAAATCATTTGCACACCTTTTCTTTTAGGTTAACCAACTTAAAAAAAGCTAGCAGGAAATGAAAAGACAAACAGTCAAGCAAATGTTCTGCTCCTCAAACACCATTATTCAATAAAAGCATTAAATTGAGAATAAATGAACAACGGACTGGTTTGTCTTTCCTTTTCACTTTCAAAAAAACCCTCAAGCTTTATATGATAAATCAGATTCAAATGATAGTTTGGCAGACCTGTTCAGTCGTTAAAATACTGTCAGGAATAAATAAACACTCTGGTCGTGGCAAGCAAGTCAGTAAGAAAAATATAATTACATCAGAATTGATTTCAATTGTTGGCACATTTATGATAAACGCAATGATCATAACATATTTTCATACAATCTTAAGTGAACATATGGTAAAAATGAAAGAAGGTTTCAGTAATCAGTATTAGACGTAATTTAGTTCATTTTACAGATTTACTTCAAAAGTTGTTCACTTGACTTATTATTAAGAAACGTTAATAGTTATATAGCAAAGTCAACTATGTTACAGGCCTGCATTGATTGACAGTAAGGTAACGTTAGCTCACAGCTCTTGAAAACTGACAACACATTCCAGCTGACTAACAACTCAAGAAGAGACAGTACGCAAAGTCAGACATTAACATTACATCCACACAATACGTCAATTTTACCGTCTGTCTTGAAGGAATACAAATATCGCTCATCAAAATCATATCGCCTCATATCGCTAGCTAGTAGCAACCTCTCGGTTAAAACCGGAACCTGCTGTCAAGATTAGCTGTTTTCCTTGAATATTTATACATCAACCTACCATTTTCAGTCTCTGGCGGGTTTTCTGTCTTCAGTAATGTCAACGACGTTTGTGTAGTTGTACAAATGCTACGTGGCGATAAATAAAACAGTTACTTGTGTGCAGTGCTCTGCTCCGCGACTCAATATGGCAGCAATCTAAGCCACGTCTCCAACCGGAAGTACGTCGTCAGCGGGGTAAAAGGGCAGAGCGACATATGTGGAAGATCCAACATCAGCAGCCGCACAGCACTGCCCAACCCTCTACTACAAGATTGCATTTGAAAACCAAGCTAATTTTCAACTCTTTCAGTTGATTCATAATACATATTTTTAATATGTCAAATATAATATAAACATATGTGATGTTTTTCCTATACGTTCTGTATTTATTTTTATTTTATCCAACAAAACCCTACATAAAAATATTTTATTCTTCTTATCTTATTCATTTTTTAAGACTAGTGGCTATTAGCCTAAATTCAACATGAGATACATTTAAAAACAGAATTTCGCGTTGGAATGCGCCGTGGGTATGCGCAGTGCAGCGCTGCATGATGGGCACACTCAAACATGTTGTGAGAAGGCGGAAGTGTAGTTCTCGTGTAGTAGGTCATACAGCAGAAATCCAGTCACGCGCAAGGTTGAGGCAGCACAGTAGTATTAGGAAGTCACTCGAAACACTTGCATATATGGCAGAAAATTCTTGATACGTTTCGGGAAACCTTCGGCACTTCAGATCGCTCCATTTCATTGGTGAAAATGTCTGAAAACATTAGTATTTGTCAAGTAAGTGGAACTTCACGGCTATAAAGCGAGTAGTAAATCTTGATTTTCCATTGGCTGAGTCAACAATCGGTTCAACCGCTTTGTAATACTATTGGTGACGGGGATAAATAGGCGGTTCTACGGTAGCAACATGTGGATTAGATTCATAGTGTGGATGTTTTGAGACTTGTCTATGTATTATGATAAAATAGGTAACATATAACAATACAGTTGTTGTTTTGTTGCTTTTAAGATAGAGATTTTTGTAAAGATAGTCAAAGTTTAAAGAAAATGTTATTCACCTATAATTCACCTTATAAATTATTTGCATTCTAGTTAAGTATTTTTTTATGTTGTCTAATTACATTAAGTAACAACAAGCATAAACACTGTTGGTGTACAATGGCCAAGTCGCATGACTTGAGCATTCTATATCCATACCCTGTCCCAAATGGCACACTGGTATTACGAGATTTTTGGTTTCCGAGATTTTCGGTTACAAAGGGCGGAGTTAAGATGAATATTCATGAGCTTTCGTGCATGCGCGCGAAACTGAAAATGTCAGGCTTTTCAGTTTCTGTATGTCTCATTGTTTTTTGAGAAGGCAAATAAATACAGACGTTTACACTGCAATCGTTGGGCGCAACATTTTATAGTATACATGTGTCACCAGACTAAATGATTGTTTTGCCCTTACATGATTTTAAAACTCTATTAAAGTAACACTCAGAACACAAGAATAGTAAAACCGAAAATCTCTGAAAACCAAAAATGTCATAAAACACCGGTCTTGTGGACCTCCTCCGAGTCCACATTTGGTGACGTCAGGAAGTGCAGACCTACAGGGCACTAGGCACAAAAGGGTACAAGGGAGCACATTTAAGGTACAGACAACAAAACATCAGAGGGTTATTTTCTTGAGAAAATGCACTCCATTTAAAGTTTTTATTGCTTATGGAAGCCCGTTTCCGCCAGGGTTGGGAATTTTTCTTAGAATTAGTAAGTCATACTAATGACTTAGTATCTCATAATAATGAGATACGAATGAGATACGAAATTTCGACATACTAAGTCATAATAATGAGATTCTAAGTCGAAATTTCGACTTACTAAGTCATAATAATGAGATACTGAGTCATAATGACTTAATTATCTCAAAATAATGAGTTACTGAGTCGAAATTTCTACTTAGTATCTCATAATAATGACTTAGTAAGTCGAAATTTCGACTTAGTATCTCATTATTATGACTTAGTAAGTCGAAATTTCGACTTAGTATCTCATTATTATGAGATAGTAAGTCATTATTGTGACTTACTAAGTCGAAATTTTGACGTAGTATCTCATTATTATGAGATACTTAGTCATTATTATGACTTAGTAAGTAGAAATTTCGACTAAGTATCTCATTATTTTGAGATAGTAAGTTATTATTGTGACTTAGTAAGTAGAAATTTCGACTTAGTATCTCATTATTATGAGATAGTAAGTCATTATTATGACTTAGAAAGTAGAAATTTCGACTTAGTATTTATTATTATGAGATACTATGTCATTATTATGACTTACTAATTCTAAGTAAAATTCCCAACCCTGGTGGAAACGGGCTTCCATAATTCCTCAATAGTTGGCTTAGTAGCAAATAAATAAGCAATAATGTGAAAAAAAAAAAAATATATATATATATATATATATATATATATATAAAAATTATCCGTCATGTTTACATTATATGTCGGACATCCACGTGATGACATGCCTACCATCCATACTATGATTGGTCATTCGCAAGGATTTCTGGGTAGGTAGCTTCAGCAGAGTCTCCAAAGATGCGGGCTTCACTGAAGACTGCATCGAGGGCTCAAAGGCGGTGCTCGCGAGCAGCCTTCTCAGTGCTAAAAATACGAATGGGACATTCTACAGACTTGTAGACTTGGCAAGCACACACAATTTAAGTCCACGAGACCACAAGTCCACATGAAGTACGCCATTTGGGACAGGGCCTATATCCAACCTCTCCTATCTTTTTTGTAGAGTTTTGAACTTAAAGATAAGCAGCAGTTTAGTTGAAACAACTGGAATGGGGTTGGGCAGTCAACCCAGTTTATCAGCACTGCCCAGAAAAAAACTGTGCAGAATAAAAACCACTTCACCAATTGCTCATTCATTCAATAGGCCTTGTAGCAGACAGGCACATCTTCTGCAGAACTCTCACTCAGCAATAACATGAATGGTCCATTCAAGTGCATTAGAGTGAGGGTTTGATGATTTTTCTGTATTGTCATTCACAGAAGTTAAGGAGGAGACTATATCTCATTTTGTGAATTTCCTTTTCTTTCAGGATGGAAAGGGTAAACTCAGTCGGGTTATTCGCATGGGAACAAGGAAGAGCCAGGTAATGTCACTTAGTCTTGTGATATGTCATGAATTATTCTTATTTAGTCATATTTATTGTGATGCTTAACTTTAAGCTTTACATATTAACATTTATTGCATATAAACTATAACTAATCGTAACTTTGGAAAATATTAAGATATACTAAAGGTTCAATTATCACAAAATTGTTGACATAATATATGAATTATGAGGTTCTTGGATCATCTTAACCACACAGAGTACTGCATAATACTTCCCAGGTTTTCCTCTTAACAGCTGCCAGATAAATGATCAGCAGAATAGTCAAGTCGGTAAAAACATTAAATAACATAAAAAACCCACATTTAATTGGAAACGTAATTGTGGTGTATAAATTTATGATTACTTGAAGAAACCGTTTAAAAGTGAGTTGCAGATAGCCAAATGGAAATGGGTGTGAAAACGAACATGTTTTGATCAGATAAAAGTTTTGCCTCTTGTTACCACAGCATAGGTTGGGAGTGGCTAGCATTTTATGACTGATCTAATATAGGAGCCATTAAGAGAATCCTTAAGGTCACTTACTTTAAATGTTGAGGAATGTCTTGTTTTATGACATTTGTCATTTATTCAATAATGATGACGTGTGTGTCTCACAGCTGGCTCGCATCCAGACGGACAGTGTGGCCAGCAGACTGAAAGAGATTTATCCTGATGTTCTTCTTGAGATAGGTAAGAGAGAAAACTCTGTATAAAATAATTAGGATGTTTATTTTTTTGCTTTTGTTGTTAATATCAACACATACTAATACATTTTTAAAATCAAAAGTTGTATCGGTTAATGATTGCATAATAAATATTTACGAATAGAGTCTAAATGTAAAGCGTTAGCCTGTATTTTTGTTATTTGTAAAAATAATTGTGGTGTGATAAGCAAATAATGTTGATATCTTTGATTTATATGCATAGATCTGTAGTTCTTGTTCAAACTGTTACCCCCCACTACTCTTCCCTTTCTTTTCCTCATGCACTAACTGCTTGTTTAAGACAGACCGAGATTGTGTTCTGCTGAGAATGTGTAATCTATACCACTGCTCCATTGCTGAATCCTACTGTCTTTGTCAAAAGAGTTGAACAATGATGTCAGAAACGGAGCCAGTGTGCACAACTATTCAGCTGTGTGAATCTTTTTGTTTGTGTAATTTTCAGTTGCCATGTCCACAATTGGGGACAAAATCTTGGACACTGCATTATCAAAGGTACAGTAGTAAATTCAGTCCTGTCATTCGTAAAGGTTTTGTTCGAATGCATGACATAATTTGTAAATACGGTTTTGTAAGCGTATCTGTTCTCACTCATCAATCATGCATTTTATGTTGGCTTTTCTTAGATTGGCGAAAAGAGCCTCTTCACCAAGGAGCTGGAGAATGCCCTTGAGAGAAATGAGTAAGTTTGATCAATCACTACTGACCTTTTACAAAGACTCTGGTGAATGTCTGCTTTCATGTCATCTTATATTAAGGTTTTCCTATTCTAAAAAGTAATGTTTAAAAATGAATGATCCTGTAATGTGCTTTTAATTGATTTAAGATGTAATGTATTACACGTTTAGTGTCTTTGATTTAGCATATCAATTCAAGTGTTTTAACTTTTTTACTTGTGTTTATTCATCACTAGGGTGGATATTGTGGTGCACTCTCTTAAGGACTTACCTACCTCATTGCCTCCTGGATTCACAATCGGAGCCATTCTTCAGTAAGTACCTTTAAAGTATCACACAAATATCTATCCATCCATTCTCCAAACCTGCTTATCTTCTGAAAGGAGGGCTGGAGCCTATTTCAGCATCTCAGATCAAAGGGCAAGAATCGCAATGAACTGATGAAAAGCCTGTTGTAAGGCACAAAAATATCCCATTTAATTTGAGATTGTGATTTATAATTACTGTAAATTGTTGAAGATGGTTACGGTAGTTGGTAGTTTGTTGTTTGTAATATGCTCTGTTTTGCTTTGTAAAGGCGTGAAAACCCCCATGATGCAGTGGTGCTTCATCCAAAGAATGCAGGGCTTACCTTGGATAGCTTGCCAGAGAAGAGGTAAGATCTTAATAAGCATTCATGATGTGCCAGATAAAAACGGAGGCATGCATCCTCCATTGCTGAGCCATTATCAAATAATATCATCAGAAGTTTCATAGTGAAAGTTTTCAAAACTGTAGATCTCTATGTGATGGTGTCATGTTATACTATGATAGTCATCTATTGAAGTGATAGGACCAAAGCTATCAGAAACATCATGGTCAGCATATGTTGAAAGCTCTCTTTTCACTTCCAGTGTGATTGGCACAAGTTCGCTTCGCCGAGCAGCTCAGCTGAAGAAAAGGTTCCCTCAACTGGAGTTTGAAAATATTGTATCCTCCCGTTTTCATTAATTTCATTGTGTGGATACTTAATGTATTATTCATGAAAATAGCGAGCAAAAACACATTTCCTAGGTGTTTGCTGAATCCGGAGGTTTCCATTCATTGTATGTAGCATTTTTTATGGTACTACAGTATTCTTTCTTGACCTTACCGCTGTAGAGGGGGAACCTAAACACCCGTCTTAAGAAGCTGGATGAAAAGGAAGACTATGCTGCCATTATTCTGGCTGCCGCAGGCCTCAAACGCATGGGATGGGAAACCCGAATCAGTCAGGTGGGTTTATTCATTGTTTCATTGCACTTTTTCGAGCTGAAGATTCAAGGGCATTTTAATCAAATTGGATATTCAGAAATCCAATCAAATTGATCTCAGAGAATAGCTTCACATTTCATGCCAACAATTAAAGGTATATCATATGTGGGAATACAGTATATGAGTTTATAGCGAGAATGTAACCAAATATAAGGATAGTAGGCAATCTTTTAGGAGTTATTTGTAATGCATTTAGTTAGGCTATTAACCTTTTTAAAAATGGTTAATTGCAGATTCTGGGTCCTGAAGATTGCATGTATGCTGTTGGCCAAGTAAGTACGCAAACATGGACAACCATTTATGAAATAGCATTATTTTTAATTACACTAAATTTAAAACTGTATCAAAATGATTTATAATGACAGGTTTCTTCTAAGTTTTTTGCTCTTCATACAGTTGTTTAGCAGTTGTTTATACGGTTGTTAAAAAAAAGAGGCACCTGCAGCTGTATGATCAACTGTTCTGCTACTGCACCTTATAAGCACTGGAGGAAACACCTGTCTAACGAATTATGTCAACGGTTACAACTTTTAAAATGTGCATATTTGTTGTGTTCTGCATGTATGCACATACAACAAACACATAGTGCTGTATGCAAACTCTATAGAAATGTGAAAGAGTATTAAAGTGATAGTTCACCCAAAAATAAAAAATCTGTCACCATTTATTCACCCTCTTGTCATTTCAAACCTTTATGATTTTCTCTCTTCTGCAGAACACAAAATAAATTTTGAAAAAGCTGGTAACCGAATAGCACTGGACCAATTTCTATTGACTTCACTTCTTTTGTGTGGACACAAAACCAATGCAAGTGAATGGGGTCCGGTTAGCAACATTTTTCAAAATATCTTCTTTTGTGTTCTGTGGAAGAAAGAAAGTCATACAGGTTTGAAATGACAAGAGGGTGAATAAATGATGACAGGATTGTTATTTTTGGGCAAGCTATCACTTTAAAACCAGTTGTCCTCAGAAGTGTTCCTTAATCATATGCAGGACTATAATATTATTGTCTTTATCATCAGGGAGCATTGGCAGTGGAAGTCAGAGCACAAGATAAAGACATTTTGAAAATGGTATCTGTCCTGACTCATTCAGACACCATGCTGCGCTGCATCTCAGAGAGAGCCTTTCTCAAGCAGCTGGTGGGTCCCCTTTCTTACTGGAATGCACACACGTACACCAATGTTCTCTCTTCAAAATGTGTAATTGTTTATGTTTAAGGAATATTTCACTCAAAAATTAAAATGCATACAAATATTTGTCATTTATTTACATAGGTTCCAAAATGTTCAAGCTCCAAAAACAAATCCATCCATTTGTAAAAGCCATTATGGGTTATTAAGTGTGTTCGGAAGCAAACATGTGATGTGTGTTTTCGGAATTACCGTTTTGTGCTTAATTAGCCAAAACGCATGTATTGCTCTCAGCGTTGGCCTTCCCTCCACACCGAGATGGCATGTGGGTGAGGGGCTTGTGCAAAGTGTCTTATGGCTTTCACACTACTGTTTCCATTGTCCCCTATTGTGATTTCAGGAAGGAGGCTGCAGTGTGCCTGTTGCTGTTCATACAGAATTGAATGGCTCCATGGTAATACCACTAAAGGCAGAATATAACTTTGCAAGCATTCAGTTCACTACACTACACAACTTTACTGAATGTAGATATTTTTATTTGAGATATTTTATTCATCTGAGTGTTGTCAATGTTTGCACAAAATTAATTCAATAATCTCTTTACTGTTTTCAGTTGTATTTGACTGGGGCAGTTTTTAGTTTGGATGGCTCTGAGTGCTTGAAGAATTCTGTGGAGATATGTGTGGAAATAGACAACAAAGTAAGAGTCACACAGGATTTGTGTGTGTGTTTGTCTCTGCAAAGCTTATTCTTTGTTAAGCCTAAATGTGTGATGTCAGGGTCTTTTAGAAATGATTATTAACACCCAGTTATTTCTTTTAGGTGAACGAGAGCGCACAGGAATGTGTACACGTTGGAGTCACTGCCAACAACGTATCTTCTGTCGCACTTGAAGCTGCTGAGAAACTAGGGGTAGACCTGGCAAATTTACTCCTTGATAAGGGGGCCAAAGAAATTCTTACAACAGCCAGAAAACTAAATGATGCTCAATAACATTTTTGTGTGCTGGAGTGTCTGAACTCGGTTTAGGAACTCTTGCCCATATAGTGTTAACTTGAAAATGTTGTACACTTAACAGTGTGCACTGTAGCCAAGTCCTAGGGTTCTGAAAACAACAGTTTGAGAGAATATATCAGTTTATATAAATATATACTATATACACACATATATACACCGTATATTAGTAAGTCACTTCTGTGCATGTTTATAACTGTGATGACACCAGTCATCTTCCTCATCTGCCTCATGCTCAAATGTTGCATAATGTATGCTGATAAACTTGCACTTATATTTTCAGGTGGTGCTAGTTCTTGAAAGATAAAAACTGTTTACAAGTTTTACAATGTGAAGCATTACTGTACTTCCCACAAAATATGATCATCTGTAAATCATCCATGTTTTAATATCTGGTGCATTTGGTTTTATGGAAAACTGGAATATGACTACTGATTTTCTATTTTTTTAACGTTTTGAGAATTGTCTACACAACATGCAAAATCCTTACTGCTAAATAAGTCTGAAGGACTTGTATAACTAGTGTTCTGCGGATTGTGTGTATAAATATATCTGATTAACCGTGTGTCAAGACCAGCAACTTCATGTACTCCGTAACATCTGAGGGATTTGTTAATAAAAAGTGACCAAAACCAATTTAACGTTGTTTATTACGGTATAAACACTATGGTATGTTTGTCAAATTACTAAATAAGGTAAGAGTCACAACACGTCGTGCGTGCCGTGCAGCTGTATATTTCAATATAGCTTGGAATCAACTTTTGAAGAAAGAACAAAGAAATATAAAAAAAACATTTATTGTGTAAAAAGCAAGACATAATTTATTAGTTAAAGTGGAAATTTGATCTTTTCAGATGAGCTGGGTGGCCCTTAAAAGGGCCTTTTTGGTTGAATCAGTTCGTCACAGCATTACTCTCAATACTCCTGTGACTGGGATGAGCCTTTCTTGCCAGATTTACCAGAACTGGGTGCAACTTGGCCGGTCTTCTTGGGCAGGAGAACGGCCTGGATGTTGGGCAGAACACCACCCTGAGCGATGGTCACTCCGCCGAGCAGTTTGTTCAACTCTTCATCGTTTCGGACAGCCAGCTGAAGATGACGAGGGATAATACGACTCTTCTTGTTGTCTCTTGCGGCGTTTCCCGCCAACTCGAGGATCTCAGCGGTGAGATACTCAAGAACAGCGGCCAGGTAGACAGGAGCACCAGCTCCTACCCTCTCAGCATAGTTGCCTTTTCTCAGAAGACGATGAACACGTCCAACGGGGAACTGCAGACCGGCGCGAGAGCTGCGAGTCTTTGCCTTGGCGCGGGCTTTTCCTCCAGTTTTTCCTCTTCCAGTCATGACGCTCAAGTTTCTCTTCGCGTTTTGTTGAAGAAAAATGTGAGATTCGGTGTGGAGTTGCTGCAGTATTTAAGGACTGACCGCACCAGGGTTGTATAGACCCGCCCACAGTTTCGATTGGTTGAAGTTGCGAGACACGGACCTGATTGGGTTTTAGATCCAAACCTAGAACGGATGTGACTTTCTATTGGCTTAAACTTTGCTGTGCATAAACAGCGCAAAAACGCACCAATCAGAGCGGTTCAAAATGCGCGTGAGTCGATTGTGTCGTAGAGTCAATCTGATTGATCATTGGTGCTTTATTATGCCGATCAAACTTGGGCGGCAAATTCAAACCAATTGCACACATTCCCTCTTAATTTTAAGTCACATTTTTGCGGAAGTGAATACCGCAGAAAAAAAGATGAATTAGTTCTAGACTAGTAAATACACTCCATATACACATTTTCTATTACTTTTCTTTTTAAAAGCATGTTTTGAAACATTTTGAATAGAGATATTAAGTTTTATTCCACATCTTCATGGCTACTTGTTGATGAAACAGTAAAAATACCAGCAAACAAAACATTTTACGATATCGTGCAAATACAAAAGTGTTCGACTGCTTTGGAATAAAAAAAGAGAGAAGAATGGATTTTCAAAATTTATTCAGAATAAATTAAACATCAAATAAACCACAATAATACAAAGCTCTGATTTGCTTGGAAGGTCTACAGTCGTCATTAAAGCTTATTCTCTTTATCATAACATTATGGTAGTATTGTATTATTATTGAGGCTTTATACTCCAGGGGGTACACAGACTGCAGTAGTTAAACTGGGGTAACTTGAAAACCTTTTTTCCAGAGCTCGTATTACTTAAAAGTTTGATAAAACAACATTCTAAGGGAAAGGGGAGGTAAGTTTCCTTAATGTAGCAATCCTTAACAAAAACTAAAATATCCAGCTCGATATTATAATAAATCCCATCTGTGGCATTACGAAGAATACAATAATCATTTCCTATTTTAAAGTGAGCACACGCTGATTCGCGAATTCCTACTGATCAGTTTATTGCAACAAAATGAAAACCATTTTAATGTGGTACCTTAACGTTATATTATTGGGAAAACGCTTATTTAGCTCAGTAACCCCGATCTGAAAAAATAAGGTGATTTTTTAACCTTTTAAAATGTCCCCTGAGGTTTGTTTTCACGTGGACCCTGAAATTAGCACTTTCCACTGCAGGCCTGACGTGCTTCAAGAACTTGTAGATTTACAATATTTGTTCGATTCTTTTTTAAATATACACACATGTAGTGTTCTTGTAATGTTTCCTTTTTGTCGTAAGGGTTCTATGTTACAACTAAAATACAATTTAATGAGATATGCCTATACTTACAACCGTTTCATTTTGTGTTAAACATATAGAAACGTCTTTATAAACATATTAACGTTAAAGGCTAAAATACACTTCAAGACATTTGCTCAGTTTGTCCCAGATTTTCATTCTGGACTTGTTGCAGAAAGTCTGTGCCAGTCTGAAGATTTTGATCAGTTAAGTGTGTTTCTGTCGAAAACTTTCAAAAAGTCTGTAAGTGTTGGTGTCTAGCTTAAAAAAATCTGTTCTGATTTTAAAAGTCTTGTAATGTATTCCAGCTATAAACCACAATTCAAGTCAAACTTACTTCTACTTGAAAACATATCTCGTCTTCAACTGCAAAAGCGAAACGAGAACAAAGCTCACAGCATGTCTGTAAAAGACACTCGCAACACAACTAACGTTCTCCGGAGAAATAAGTCAGTGCCGATAACAGTAAACGATACACAAACATGATAAAAACTACGAAACCGTTCCCCCTGGCGTTGTAAACAATCCGATTATGATCCAAAGTGCAACTGATAAAACGAAATAAATAAGAAAAAAAACAGCTAGCAACAGGGATGAGGGCATCAATAGTCCTTGATCTCTATCGCCCCCTTGTGCTCAATAACCGCATGACACCCCCGTCCATTTTAGGTTTCTCGGGTTTGTTCGTCCTTAATTCATCCAAAAAGCAGCCTTTTATCATATCAGTCAGCCCGACAATCATGAATTGCCAAACCTTTTCAATGTTCACATTTTGCGGAGTTTTCCATCCGGAAAAGCATAGATGGGGGATGTCGTTCCAGGCATAGAAACAATAAAGCACATTTGTCTTGGGACAATGTGGTCTGAAGTATGCTTTCATTCTAGACTGAATGGAGAGTGGAGAATAAGTATAAGCATAACATAAATAACTCCAATTTCACTTTAATTTGACTGGTGCCTGCACCATCTCTTTTGCCCTTTCAGTATTTTTTTGTTTCTCCATTATTTGTCTGTTGTGTTGGTTCCTCCATTGGCTGTGGCAGATTTGCCCTTTGTCTTGGATGAGCGAAACGAAAAGCGTTTGATGAGGCGACGAGAGAAGCTTCCAGACTTCTTACGGCTGGTGGAGGAACAAGATGCTGTGGATGAGTCATTGCCCAGGTTGGACACATCTTCGTGGGACTGACTTAAACTGGGGTCTTTCTCCCTGTGCTTTCTGCGGAACAGTAACTTGGTGCCACTACGGAGGAATCCCACTGAAACACAACATACATGGTATTCAATAAAACAATTCGGTCATAATTTATTCACCCTCGTGTCATTAAAAACCTTTAGATGGCTCTTCTGTGGCACAAAAGAAGATATTTCGAGAAATGTCGTCTGAGAAGTGGTTTTGTGGAGGTTGACTCTGTTTGGTAACCAACATTCTTCAAAATATCTTCTTTTGTGTTTTGCAGAAGAAAGTCATACAGGTTTGGAATGACATGAGGAAGAGCACTGGAAAAAAACATTTTTGGGTGAACCATCCTTTCATGGAAAGCACATACTCTGGATATAAGTGTCTGGCAAATGTGCAGTTGTAATTTTTATATATAAAACCTGCTAGACCTTTGTGGTCTTTGAGGCTGCGTGTCTCAAGCGCTCCGGTTGACCCCGTCTCTGACTCTGCATCATCCACAGAGGGCCGTTCTGACGCATCAGACGGTGTGGTTTCTTCTGCCTCCTGATGCGGGCCAGCTCCGTGGTTGTTTGGGTTTCCGCTGGGAGACTGCGCCCTCTGTAGGGCCGCGTCCATGGCTGCAGCATAGCCCACTGATACCGCTGAGTCATCCTCTGTAATGGGTACCTGTGGGAAGTAAATTCGTTTTTACGTTATGTTCCTTATGTACATGTCCCGGAGGCACAATTGAGACAGACCACACAGAGAAACATTTTAGGCTTTTACTGAAGTTGGCAGTATGATTTCAAGGCAGCTTGTTGTTAGCCTTTCTGTGAACCCTAATGGCTTAGGTAGAGAATTTGATACTGCAAACAAGCAACTATCAGTACTTTCTCATGATTTATTAGATGCGAGACGTCTACATGATATACAAGACGGATGAGCATTTAATAACGTTTATATTTAAAAACACTTCATAAATTAGAACATTACAACAAAGTTAATATAAGTAAAATATAAAGTTTTGTAACAAATATTGTAGATTCATAGCATGGGAATGGAACGCGTAAGTTAGGTAAGACCCCTGATTTATACTTGTTTCCCGGTACATGGCGGTATTTTTTTAACACATTTTCTATTGATTGAGAGAGGAAATAGTGCTGTTGATTGACTTAAAATGCCCTTTTATACTGTCATGGTGACAGTATCCCCTATAATAACTGCAAAGTTTAGACTTGTTTAACAACTGAATAGCAAGCAAAGATGGATACATAATATTTAAGCAAATAAATAGAGAACAGGTCTCGAAATAAACTTTTTTCCTTCGAAGCACTGGTGCACCCAACTTCAAGAGTTAGGAGCTTCCACCCGAAAAATAATAGTTGAATAGTTGAAAATAGAATAGTAACAATTGTACCATTAAAACATGCATGTGATGTCTGTAGTGATTTACAGTCAAAACGGCTTCATGATTTCCTGAAATCATCTTTTTTAATCATAAAACAAAGGACTAAATTAGATATGTGAGAGGAAGTCAATCCTCCTTACTGGTCCTTATTTCTCATCATAACATAAAGAAAAACAATTAAACCTGAAGACACATCATATTATATGCTTATATTGAGCAAATATGAGGTGAACACGATTGTTTTTTGAAAATGTTTTATTGTTAAAAAGTATATTTAATATAACGTAATGCGAACTTGCAATTGCCATTTTGTGCTGCTGTTCAGCCGCGAGGTGCATGCTTCCATTGCGATGGGAAAGAAATATGTAAGGGGCTATGTCCACCGAGGAGCATTTACGTGGTTGAAAACGGCAGAAGCTTGGCTGAAAACGCCCGATGAAGGCACAGCGTTCTGCCCAAAGTTGAGCATTTTCCAACTATGGGCGCCCGGTCGAACGCCAGCACTGATTGTGGGAAAAACGCATAGCACCAGCGCTGAGCGAAAAAAAGTCAACTGGTGGCTTTTTTAAAAAGCCTGGCAAAACCATTGAAACAATTGAAAAACAAGCCGGCCGGAGGCGTAAACGCCCATGTGGACACACGGCTTAATGTACCGCTCATGCGCGAGACGCACTCAAACATCCGAATGCCTCCATTTAGCACATGTTTAGATGGAACTGAAATGTAGTGCAACCGTGAAAAGGGAACCAGCTAAAACAGTGTCGCCCTGCACCGCGTTTCCGCACCTTGTTTAAGCGACATACACCCACAATTCGGTATGTAAAAAATTCATATCATAACAAAAATACACACCGGTATTTGGTATGAACCGGTATATCACCAAGCACCAGGTAAGACTTAACAAACTAATTACCCGAGGGAAGCTCTGTTCTCATGATAATTTCCCTTGATGCTTACATCATTGTTAAAAAGATGTTTTTATGACAATGATTTGAAAACGTCTGTATAGATGATGCTTGGTCTCTGACCTTTGATACCCCGGATATGATGAGAGTGCTGCGTTTAGTAGGCGTCTTCTTGGGAACCTTGCTGGCCGACTCGGTTAGTTGCCGAATGGCTGTTTCTGCTACGGCATCCAGCCCATTGGGGAGTCTGCCTTCTGCTTAGAAACAGCACACACAGACACAACAGGATCAGAAACCTTGCCATAATTTGAGCACCAAAATAATAAAATGTGTGAAATGTATACAATCTCAAGGCAAGAGCTCACTGCTTGGGGTGGGACAGGCACTGGAGTTAGTCAGCACGGTGGGAGCCTTTTCTGTCACCTCCACCTTTGATGGAGACCGAGACGGAGAGTCTCCTGCAGTTACAGAAGAAAAAGAGTAGGCCAGAGTAAAACCATAATGTCAATATAGTGGTAAATTCTATCATAAATTACACACTCTCTTGTTGTTCCAAACCTGTATACATTTATTTGTTTGGTTGAAAACAGAGAAAGATATTTGGAAGAATGGTTGTAACCAAACAGTTCTTGACAACCATTGACTACCATAGTAGAAAGAATAACAATAGTAGTTAAACGTGCCCAAGAAATGTTTGCTGCCCTACATTCTTCAAATATCGTCTTTTTTGTTCAATAGAACAAAAAATGATTAAGTCATCTTTCCTACTATGGTAGCGAATGGGATCCAATAACTGTTTGGTTATAAGCATCCAAATATCTTTCTCTGTGTTTATCAGAACAAAGATGTTTATACTGATTTGGAAGGTAAGTAAATTATGACAGAATTTTTTTGTTTTGGGTGAACTATCACTTTAGTACGGAAACATCATGCGTTCTCAATTTTCTTGCACAAGACTGTCTGTACCTAGTTTGCGGTCAACTTTTAGCCGTGATTGGATGGTGGTCACAGTGGTGACAATTGTGCCATCGGGCATGATGGTGCGGTCCACATCCACCTTCTTTGATGGTGTGACAGAGGAACGCAGAGGAGTGGCGTTCTGACTAAATCGCAAATCACTCAACTCCACACATAACAGCTACACAGGCAGAAAAATATGATGATCATTTTAAAAAGACAGAAAACAGATGTACTGTATACTTTTAGGTTTAGCACCTCCCCACATAATAATTCTGACCAGGCATTACATGTTTGATTACAAAAAAATATTCTTCTTTTTTTATCTACCATTCAGTTGTACCTTCAAGATCATGTTTCTTACAAGTCCTGTGTGATTTATATACCAGGTTAAATTAAGAAATAATTCAGTTATCGAGATAATCAGAGACAAGGTGATTGTCCAGTGCACAGGACAGATCACCGTAATAAGATATGTTTTCTATTAAATAATTCACATTGACATTTAGAACAGGGACTTATCGGTGTGTTCTTAAGTTAACGCAGACGTTCTTGGGAGTCTTTAAATCAAAGTAACATAATTAAACTGAGCTTGCAACCGACTGAAAATTTGCATGGAAATCATTCACTATTTGCATTCCTTCCTCAATCAAACATTGATGTAAGAAAGATATCGCTCACCTCTAATGTTACCACAGCAGTTGGAGCTAAACCGTGACCTGGAGTAATAGACAGCTTGTGTTGTCCGTTGGGTATTTTTTTTGAGAGATCCAGTGGTAAGGAAGCATGACCAGGCAAAAACTCTGTCAAAAAGAAGAAGAACCCCTATTATTTCCAAAATAAACAAATAAAACTATATAATGGCATTAAAAAGACAGTATAATAGTACATCACGGATTCCTTTAATATAAAAAATTGCCTCTGCTATCTATGTAGTATGAAAAGATAGACACTGATATATAACTCACGCTCTCCCTTGCTGTTTTTCTCCACAAGCCTCACTTTGAGTTCTTTGGTGTCTGGTGCTAATTCCCTAATAGAGAAATACAAGAACATCATGACAATATACACAATTCACACTTTGGACACACTTAAGGGTTGGGTATTGAAAACCTGAATCGATAGAGAATCCGAATCGAAAGGCTAGAAATTGGATCCGAATCGATAGGAATAGGGTTAACTGGAAAACTAAAATTTCAATTCCTCTTATCAATTCCTATGTCCATATTTTCAGAAATGTGCATGTGTTAACTTGTGATAAAGCACAGGAGCCACAAATTGACCATTGTTTCATTATATTAACTACAGTTTAAACATGATGTAGTTAAGCTATGGTAATACAAATTGTAATAAATCACACAAAACATGGTTGTTATGTGTATGCATAGACAAAACCAGTCAATAAGCAGGCTAAATGACCATACAGGTTTATATCTAAATGTTTTACTTCAACTGTGGAATTGAAACTGGGAATCGATAAGGATCGGAAATCAATAAGCAGAGTCGGAATCAAAATCAGAATCGATAAAATTCAAACGATACACAACCCTACACACACTAAACTAAACGTTTTTATTAGTGGTACTTCTGAATATTAACTGGATTCATTGAGTTGAGATTAGATATTAGGTTATGAAATGACTACATTACATCAGCATGGGAGATCCCCGCAGCCTTATAAAACAGCAGTCTGTAAGTCGGCTATGAGAAATAAATTGAGCAATCTGCTAATTGGCAACACAGGAAATAGTGATGTGTTGGGAATGGCTGTAATTAAATGTGCTAAATGGCTCTTTGTATCCTTGGGAGTTGGCTGCATACAGTATATTCACAAAGCCGATGGTGGAGCTGCATACAGCTTCACACCTTCATTAACAACCAAAGGACAGCCATTTGATGAATAGGCTATCTTTGAGTGGGGAAGATGACCTTTGAATGGAAATCTGGAAGACTATCAGAAGGCAAAGTTTATGTAGTGTATTTTTAATACTTGTGTGCTTACAGTGTAATATCATCAGTCCAGTTTAGGACTGCTCCAGTACTAGAGGAAGGAGTAAGGAAGCCTGTTCTCTGTTCAATGGAGGAAGTGTCCAGACTCAGAACACAACAAAGCTCTCCAGCATGAGTCTGACATCCTGGGACAGAGTTAAGTAAAACATTAGATAGAACAACCTGCATTAAAACAGAAAAGATATCACAATATGTTTTCATAAATTTCTAAAATTATGAAGGTTATTTCTGAGAAACCATGATGTACGGGTTCAGTTTAGGGGTTTTCTAACTTTTTAAGTACAGAAATTTGTTTTTTTAAAGGATTGTATGCATGGCAATTTAACTACAACATTTCTATTTAACAGTGGGCACTTTTGGTGGCTATTGAATACACTCCATATTTCTTGCGAAAGCACATATTTAATCAATATTACATGTAAAATTTTACATCACAAATGTGTGTATGTATATATATGTATATAATCTCTAAATATACTAAATATTTCTATATCTTATAGAAAATAGATGTATATAATAGTATAATAGTAATATATAATAGTGAGCAAGCTTAAAATGATTCCTGATTAGTAAATAGCAATGTGACTTTAGCAGTTCTCACATCACAATTGGACAGCAAATCTGACTGTACCCTGTTGCTTTTATAAAACAGTTACCACACAATACAAATATTAATGACGAAAAATAGGCATCAATGCAACTTTCATGAAGTAAAATCACCTGAAGTCTTCCTTCTGCAGGAAAAAGAAATTCCCTGATGTTGGCAAATTCGAATCAAGGACCGTAACTAATAGTTTTACCAGCAATATAGAATATTATGTTGAACTTAATAGTCAGACAGCAACAATTTCATATGCAATGAGTGCCATGTAGATATTTTATCAATACTTTACATTTTTTTTTAGAAATGTTATTGATGGGGATGCACCCATTTTTAAAGACATAGTACGAGTACCAAAATTTTGGTATCTGAAAATCTAAAATTCTTTTTTAAAGACATAGTACGAGTACCAAAATTTTGGTATCTGAAAATCTAAAATTCTGGTTCTCGCCGATACCGATGCATGTATACCGAGACTAGTAAAAATAGAATAGCTTCATAGTTACAAACATCTCCACTTCAAACACATTTTGAAAATATATTTATTTAAATAGAATTTTATGTGCTTTTCACAAACTTTCAAAGCAAATTTCACAACAAATTTCTGTCAGTTATGTCACATGAGGTTTCGGTCTTTGGAATCGGTGCTTTTTACGAGTATGGGAACGAGTACATGAGCTTGGTATCGGCCCTCCCTACTTATTGATGAATAAACAATCATGCTAACATGTAGAATAATTCACCGTATTTTGCCCCGTCAACGGTAATACTGTGCAAATCAATTATCATTGTCTCATGGAATTCACTGAATTCAAGTCTAATGGTAAATAAATGTGTTTGTATTGTCAAACATGAGACCAATCTGTAACTATGGCAGCTTTTATACCTTTCTTGACATTGGTTGCTCTGAGTTGATGTACCATGATCCTTTTTACAAGCGAGTTTGGAGACGGAGAGTTCAGACCACCGAGCTGCTTCTCCCTGGGAAACTATAAATAGAAGTGTGAATGTTTAATCACACTTTTCTGATGAGGAACGTCATGTCACATCACATCACAACACAAGTAATGTAATCAAAGCAAAATATACAGTTACTATGTTCAGCATAACACCTATTGTGTGATATAGCAATCGAATTGGTATTTTTACCGCTGGACTTGATACACAGGCTCTAAGGTTGAGGATCATCGCAGGGTGTGTAGTGTACAGTGTGTCCTCCACCAACGCGGCAATCATATCTCTGTCCACCGTTCTGTCAGAGCCCTTAAGAAGAAAAAGACAAACCAAAAGTAAGACTGAACACACAAACAGAGCTTCTTAAAGATCATTACTTCAATTTATTAAATTCAATTTATGTTTTGTATTATTAAATTAGATGTACCTTTAACAAATCATTAACTGTTGCAAGATTCATATGAAATAAAGTGTACATGTCTCAATTTTACCTGTTGTTGTAGTTATGATGAAAGATTCATAGGGAAACATTGTTTTCTACGCAAATGATGATTCTCACCTCTTTCTGGACTCTTTGGCGTGGCGTCACGGTTATAGAAAGCTGAGGCTGCTTGGAAAAAGTCCAGGACACAAGGAGACCCTCTTCCTCGACTTCCTCAAGACAGACCTGCAGCTACATCAGCCCAGACAGACCATATTATCACACGGGACACTCAATTTTCACAGGCCATTTCAAATGCTCCATTTGTAGATGCAATATAATCATCGGCGGCTGCTTCATTTTTTACTGGCCGGAGATTAAACATTAAACTGTGACACTGCACATCAAGTGCCGTCATTTGGTTGAGATGAGTATCGCATGCAATATTCATAGCCACTAAACCTCACAATCTACATGAAGCTATTGAGATGGAAAAATACTGGCACATTGAGAGCCCCAGAGAGGACGTCAGACTAATGAAAGTGGAGTGTGCAGCTATGCAGTATGATGCAAACCCGCCAATGCAAATCAATTTCATTTGTATTTTACCTGAGCCACCATGGGCTCCATCGTGATCTGGTAAGTATCCATGGAAACGTTTGCAGGTGACTGCTGAGTGACAGTCACTGGGAACGTTATGGTGTCAAGCGAACAATTGCACTGTAGGACCTGGCATGGATTGAAATAAAAAGAGTGAGTCGATGGGAGACAAAATATGGTATCTTGAAGTTAAATGTATTTATGGTAATAACCACAAAGAATGCTTTGCTATCATATACAGCTGTGCAATTATTAAGAGACTATTTCAAAACTTTTGTCAGTTTTTCTGAATTTACTATTTATATGTATGGCTTTGATAATTTTTGTTTCATTCTGTGAATTACTAACAATATTTCTCCTAAATTTCAGAAAACAGAAAAGTATTGTTTACTGTATTGTTTTAAGACCTCTAATAGTGCAAAAGTATATATTAACTTTTAAGCATTACAACGGTAACATTTGTACACGTATTTAGGAGCAGTTAAAAATCATATTTTATGTGATTACCCTCAGTCTTTCACATTGCTGTTGGATGACATTATGTCAGTTCTGAGGTTTGATTTGTTGAAATTCAACAGGCACTGGACTGGTATTGACCACAATATATGTAGAAAGGCTGATTAAATAAAAATTTGTAATGTAGTGTCTGCAGCTATTCATTGGGATAAAACATATATTAGACACAACTTGCAAGAACTGATCCAAGGATAGACACATTGGTCCTGATTTACTAAAGGTTAAGGTTTTAGATATACGAAAACTCATACAAACACATAGAACACACAAAAATTTCTAAACATGTTTGTAGCACAATCGCATGTCTGGTCCGTTTTTTTTACAAACATGTAGGTAAGGGAGATGTCTGAATACTCCAGTAGATCCCTTTAACTGCTTACCATGCTGTGTGTTGACTGGTTTGTACAAGTCACGTGGTCAATGGATGCTGATGTTGGGAGTTGAAGGTTGTCATCAAAGGTGATTTGAATCGAGCTCTGGGAAGACATATAGACTCTCAGTTAGTTTATCTGCATATAAATTGCAGTCAGATAAAAGAACGTTAGCTGCCTTCACGCTACACGGTTCAGATTTGTCTTCTGGGCTAAATATTTATTTTCCATGTTTATACTGAGCAGGTAGATGGTGGTGCATCCTTAGAAAACAATCCAAGCTAGAAAAGTGATAAATAGGCAAAGAAACACGGTCTGCAATATCATCTACTTAACTTTCCCTGCAATGCATCTCTTTTAATCATGTAAAGTGCAACTGCAGGAGAGAAAAAAGGAGCGTTTTAATGACAAAACTGCATAAATCACTAAGCAGTAAGTGTGGGTGTTGAAATACAAAACAAGCATCAATCCAGAAGAGTTCTTGAAAAGAAAACGGGGTTCTCTGTCATTACCTCCGGTAAGAGTAAAATCAACGATCGGTTATTATGTACATTGTTATAAAGATCAATGCAAACTGGGTTGATATGGTCTCATTTGGTGCACTTAACTATCTAAATAGGAACATACCATAGTCGTATACTGTTTTTATGTGCAGTTAATAATAATTACTAATGGCCCAACATTATACACAGCCTAACAGATAACATTTTGCGTTTAGAGAACATCTTTTTTCTTTATTATTAAAGCAACCCAAACGTCCATAAATACAATTCTGTCAGTATCGTCTGGGGACAAACAGGTTCCAAAAGCATGGTTAAGTAGGTGTTACACACCGACATGCTCAGCAATAGCTTCAGCCAAATGCATTGGTCAGCAAATCCCACAGTTAGGATATGACATCATTCTGTCCAGGCGAATATGGCAGACTTCCATGACAACAAACTGCCAATGTACCTATTCATGGCAGACTTTCAACGTTTGCAAATGTAGCTCAATGCAAATGTAGCTAGGACCAAACACCTATGCCAAGTATAACAGGACTCCAGAAAGTTTAACGAATATCAACTTCTTCAAATCAAAACATTGTGATAAGAGCAATGGCCTCTGATTGGTTGTTTGCAATCAAATGGTTTTGATGCCACACAAGGCACGGCTGGAGGGCAGCAAGTTCTTTTCTCTATAGCAATTCACTATCACAAACTTAAAGTAGTGTACTTTTGTTTTTTTACGACCTGAACAAGACCAAATTTATGTCAAACCTTTCTTGTAATAAACACTAGCTTAAACACTAATAAACACTCCCTTGCTCCCCTCCGTGTGCACTTCACGCAGTGCCATAACGTCATGTGCAAACAACCCATTGGCCACGCTGTCAGTAAAAGGATGTTGCAGTAGGAAAGAACCCCAGCCAAGCATGACTGGCAGAGAGCAGTGTGGTAATGCAAATAACGCAGCATAACCACAACAATGTGTGGACGACATTGACTTACGCTGCTGACATTCATGTAATAGGACAACTTACAGCCATGGCCTTCTGCATAAATCATTTAACGTGTTGTGAGACCCGATACGGGCATTTTAAATAATTATGTTGACATGACTGATCCTCTGTCTAAAGTCATAGAGGACCTGTCACATTAAGAGATTGTTTAAAATGAAAATGTCCACACCGATGCACAAGAGAGACTCTATGTCGAAACTGGATTAATCTGGCTCATCCTCAAAAATAAACAAGAAATGAAATTTCTGTCATCATTAACTCATCTGTCTTGTCATTTTACACCTGTATGACTTTCTTTCAGAACACCAAATAAGGCATTTTGAAAAATGTGTTAACCAGCATTTACTTGCATTGGTTTTGTGTGTCTTATTTTGTGTTCTGCGGAAGGAAGGAAGTCATATAGTTTTGAAATAACAAGAGGGTGAGTAAATGATGACACAATTTTGGTTGAACTATCACTGTAGCCTGATAACTGTCACCCGTTCCGTATATGGGACACCTTAGTTTGCATCAATATTGTGCATGTAATTTCCAATCGAATCATGACAAACTATGGAAACTGGAAAGGTCTAAGACTCTAGAATACAGATTTCGTTGTTTTTTTTTAAATAAATTATGTAGGTAGAGTTATTGATTCTTGAGGGTGCTTAGATTGTTTGTTAAACTTTTGCGACCCATCTTTTTTTATGTATTTTTTCAACAAAGAAAAACATAAACTTTTTTATTTATTTTTTTACAATAAACCTAACAACATAATTAGAATTAATGTTTTGTGTGTGTGTGTGATTTTTTTAGCAATAATCAGCTACTTTTCTTTTTTCAAACAAGGCCAACCTTAAGTCTGTATTCCAAAGAATTCATGAGTCACCACCATTTTAGTTCCAACATGCGTTTTCTTGTGTAAGCTCAAAAAGGGCTCTGACAGTTAACAGGTTGTTATGCCAGGGAAATATAATCATGCATTGTCTAGCTTTTCATTCATGAAGCGCTGAGGGAATATGTCAAACATACAAACCACATTGGAATGTAAAAGTTGTAAAACCACCAAGACAGGTTGTAAGAATTTCATACTTCCTTGAGCAGCAAGTATTTGTTCAAAGACGCATATAAAGACATACTTTCAGTTGAACAAAGTATGAAATGCCTTGAAAAAACACACGCATATATGGTTTGACAGACATTTCCCTAATTAAAGCAGAAACAATTTAAAATACTCCATCCCTAATGGTCATTCATTTAAGCGTAAGACATCATTTTAAAATGTAGAGGGTCTATTTTTCTTTGTCTACACTCAATAACAGCAAAAGTTTGTGTTTTGGTTAAATAAAGAAAACAGACAGAGTGCGCTTTCAGGTGTCCATAACTCTGTGAACATCTTTCTGAAACATGTTACAAAAACAAATTTATACTCTGAATCATGAAACCAATGGAAACTGGATACTCAACAAGATCCAGTTCTCAAAAGACTTAAGTTTGCATTCTCTGGCAATATTTCAGTGACTCCTACATGCTGGTCACGTATGGTTGTTGCACAGTTTGTGCTGAATACATTGTTATGAAACATTGATCATTAAAATGTTTGTAAACAACTGAATTTTTTTATCCAGGGCCCCAAAAAACATATTGGGGACAAATAGACATAACTAGAAATTTGGATTAATAGGCATAATATACTTAATCACACAATATTTACAGTATCTTGTCTGCACAGAATTCAGATAAGTCATTTTAATATTTTTTTAATATCTGAAAGACACCTTAACTCGATTTTTTACAACTTACTATTATTGCCTTATAGGGTGGGTCCCACAGCCACCCTCCTCCCCCAATTCGAGCAAAAGCATAACACACCCTTAAGGGGCGAGTATAGTCCCGCCGTCCGAATCCGTATGGCGCCTGCATGACGTTATTTTGGTCATCAGGAGGTACCGCGGTCGTCCACACACCCTGCCCACGTGCGGAAAAAACGCGTACAACAGCGCATGCGCTCTATTATGTACTGCGCATGTGTTGAACTAGTCTATCCGTGTTTATCCGCGATAAACTGTGCAGACACCTTTGTGCGCAAGACGGACACGGAAAGCCAAGTATACCCAGCCCTTTTTACCTCAAAGGGTCGGGGTTGCAAAGATCCCTTGTGTTAAAGTCATACATGTGGGAAAGTCAAGTTCAATTAATCAAGGAACACAAATGTTGACATTATACAGAGTAGAAGTTAACGTCAAAGCTTTAATATGAGAAGACGTCGGTTTCTGTCTCTGTACCTCAGTCAGAGGGATGACAGGACATGTTGACTGGTTAGTTTTTACTGGCTCAGCCCCTGAGTTCTTGGAGAGGAAGAGAGAACACAAATCCCCTACTGTAGTGGCATATGTGGCTCCTCTATCTCAGTCTCATACACTCATTATACAGATACACAGGCACATGACAATGTGTTTGTTAGCATTTGTGCATTTTTACAGACAATCACTGGACATTGGGTTTTAATTTGCTTTATACCATTCATCAGCTGAAAATATCAAATTCTTCTGAATAGTAGCCTTATCTTATAGTTTTGAGTACGGACATCAGAAAAGCATCATTCTATACATATATTTTCTATTCAAGATGAGGAAATTAAAATACACATGCATTTTGTATATGACAAAAAGGACACATGTTTTTTATTAAAGGTGGTACTTGATCTGAAAAGTTTGAGAACCACTGATCTAGGTTAATAGGTTTTTTAACATGTCTTTCTAATTCTCTCTTCAGCAATGAATCACCAGAATAGATGTACTTTGCATACAGAGAAAAAACCTTGTCATTTACATCACACATTTGCATGATCATCTCTGTTTTTTCACAGCATCACGTCGAGATTCAAACATCAGACACTGGTTATTACACTGGTTATTAGCCACTACAAACACCTGCACTGGAACAGCACGCACAGCAGAGAGTATCAGCACAGGGCCAAAAGAAGGACATTTGTGCTCTATTTAAAGGAACAGAGCCAGTAAAAAAAAGTTTCTTAATTCTTTAATTATTCAATCACTCTCATCCTGTTTCAAACGTTAAGGATACATTTCTCAAAGTCAAATTTTTTTGCAGTGACCATAGACCTAATTTCAATTCCAAAATAAAAAAGGCATTAAAATAATATCATTATTTACTCACCCTCATGTCATTTTACATTCATGCATCTTTCTTCTGCATAACACAAAAGAAGATATTTTAAGGAACTTTAGTAGCAAAACAACTCCATTGTCAAAAAGTAGACTCCGTCGACTTGTATTGAACACAAAACCACTTAAACATAACTCAAAATATCAACATGAGGGTGCTTAAATGATAGAACACTTGTTTTTGGGTGACTTTTGATAAAGGGAGAGTTCATCATTCACCCTTGAGTTGTTTCAAATCCAAATACGTTTCTTTGTTCTGATGAACACAGAGAGAGATATTTGGAAGAATGCCTGTGACTAAACAGTTCTTGGCCCAGATTGACTACCACAAAAAACTAGCCAGCATCCTATTTATACTTTTGGAATCTGGCCCTCAAAGAAAAGTACCTGAAGACCCCTATACTAGGCTATCATATGTCTTTAGAAAACTTGGAATATAACACATGAGTAGCATGGAAGAATTTTATGGTGCTTTTTCTAATACTTGACAGCAGTAGTTCCTACTGTTGTATTGAAACAACTGCACAAGTGTTGGTAAAAAACTTTCTATTTCATTGATCCTCACAACACTAAACAGTGTTGAGGCTTTGATTTATCGTTACTCATCCCCTCCTGCATTCCCACCGTCAATACTTATCTTGGCTTATGCAAAAACTGCACATCCAATAACAGGACTGAGGAAATTCTGTCTGAGGTAAACAGTTTCTTCAGGTGAAATAAGTAGTTGTAATGAAAAACTGCACACGCCCTAACTCACGAAAAACAATTCAGCCTTTGAAACCACATCATCGCACTCATTTCAGGCAATGTCATTCTGCATTTTCGACATATGTCTTACAAAGATCAAATCAGAAAGCATGTTCGACCTTAGTGACAAAACCCACATAACTGCTATGCAGACACTGATACGGTCAGTGTGCATTAAAGTTGTCTGATCATGACCATAGACGAACACTTCAGAACATTTCAGAACTGCTGTTTGATATTTGTAGATAAAAACAAAATTGTGGAGTGTCTGTTAACCTTACACTTACCAGTGCTTTTGGTACAATAAACGTTGATTCAAGATTTAATTCAAATATGTGACCCTGGACAACAAAACCAGTCTTAAGTATCACGGGAACATTTTTAGTAATCAGCAAAAATACATGGTTTGCCAAAAATCATTAGGCTATTAAGTAAAGATGATGTTCAATTAAGATATTTTATAAATTTCCTACTAGAAATGTATAAAAACCTAATTTTTGTGAGTGGATGGCCTGCTAAAGGGCCTCAGATTAACAACTTCACACAACTTGCACCCTCAGATTTGAGCTTTGTAAATAGTTGTTGTTCAGCCAGATATTGTCCTATCCTAATAAACCATATATCAATAGAAACCTTATTTCTTCCGTTTTCAGATGATGTAAAACTCAATTTCGTTTAAATGCACAACATTACCGTGGACAGTGTAGCATCCCACAGTGTCAAGCTGTAACATTTTATTTATGTCTGTGGGGTTTGCTGCCCCACAGTTACTCAGAAACCAATGTTAAAGCAAGGTGAAGCTTGTTTACTGCTTATTGCTTTACTGCATAAAAAGCAAATTGCCATTCATATAATAATTATTCAGCAATTACTTTTAAACCCATCCACCATCAAGGAGAAAGTGAGATGGAGTGGGAATAAAGCAGGAAAGCGTGGGAGGCGCAAAAACAGAAATAAATAAACAGTGTTGACCTTGAGACCATTGTCGTTCCCTATGTGCATGTGCAAGCACTGTGCTATAGTGTGCACTGCAGGCATGACAAAGTGCTGTCCTACCATTTCATTATACAAATGCCACACACACTTTACTATTCAGCACAGGCAATCCTGGGCACATGGCTGGGAGGCTGAGCCACACTGGCAAAGACAACTCTCAGAACACTGAAAAATCAAAGGGGCCATGGGAGAACAAGAGATGTTTTAAAACTAAGTCACATGACGATTCAGTTATTTAGAAGGACCTTTATAAACTATTTTTAACATGTTTTCTATGTAACTACATTATCTTTTCTGAAACACTAACACACAATGAATGTTTGTGGAAATGGTGGGTTTAAAAGCATAGATTTATCTTGATATCTTCAGACACAGGCTGATGTTCATTGGCTGATGTTCTTTATGAACCTGTACTTTGTATACATACAGGACAAACTATTCGGTTTCTGTCATTTTTTAAAAGCACAAAAATGTACTTTATATGATATATTAACACTAATATTAAGTGTTGATATATTTTGGAACTCTCACATGTAAGAATCCACAGTCAATCTTATTATAACTGTCCTTCCGAACCTCAGAAAAAAAACACAATACTATTTAAAAGATTAAATACTGTGAGGTCAAAGATGACAAGCACTGTATTTAATACTTTTTATTGGTCAGACATTTGCAACGTTACTAATACTAATGATTAATTGCAAGAAATTAAAACACAAGTTTTTCAGAAGGACAGCAGCGATATACTGCATGTTATAAAAGTGTGTTTTTATATGAGGTACCGTTAAGATGTTCATTAGCAAGCAGTGCATGTGTAAGTGAACATTCTCAAAGGATGTCCCTCTATTGCCATCGCCACATCACCCCCCAACCGCACGCCATGCTACCAGATCCCTGGATTACCAGAAGGGAGTGTTTGTGTGTGTTTTAAAAAGAAAACGTGCAAGCGAAAGATAAAACCTCATGGCAATCCTTTCACATCGCAAACATGTGGCCTGACGCTAATCCTCTCAGACCAGATATGATCAGAACAATGGCATATAAACAACAGAACACTTAATTCTTACTGCAGAAGAATGAGCAGTATCCTCTATTTGTTACTTTTTTTTGGCACAAACATGTGGCTTTTAATCCGGGAACACACTACAAACAAGAATATTTTATAGAACCATACTGAAAAAATCAATAATTTAATGGATTTATTTGTAATAATGTTCAAACCTATTGGAATAGGTCTAATACCAAAAACAGTAAAATACCAAAAAGGAATTTTGTAATGGTTTTAATAGAAAAAAGCAAATGATACATAATGGTAACCATTAGAATTTCTGCAATGGTTTCTATTGGGTTTTGTTTTTTTAGCAAGGATGCATAACTGCTGAAAAGCAATAGATACCCAGTTCTAATGGTTTCCTTTAAAATACCATTATGAACCATTTCATTAAAAAAATGGGTATTTGACAGATTAATATGCAATTTCCTATGGAGTAATGGCAAAAATTAAGGAAAGTCTCTTATACAGTTTTATTTTATATACATATTTGAAAATATTAAAAATATAAAATAATGTAATATTAACAGTTTGTTTTCTAAATTTTACTTTGTCACACATTTTTTTTCGTCAACGGCCCATTTACAGTATTGTTCAACATTGGCATTTTTTCTGATGTATGTCCTTATTTTGCTGGTATTAATAAAGTGTGTATAAGGTTTATACTTGATAATTCACATGGTTTCTAGATAACAAAGGTTTTGTCATCATGTATTTGTCATGATTCTGTCTTTTCTTTTCAAGCTATTCGAGTCCTGTGGCAGGATTATGACAGTCCGACATGTTTTGTGTGGAAGTGCATTTGCATCACTTAATTGGCATGCGATGTGCTCTCGTCTATGTCCCCGCCCTCTTGTTTCCTCATTAATTATCTTGTTATGGTTTCATGCCCCTCAACTGCTTTTTTTTCTTGATTTAAGAGTTTCGTGCTATTCTTTACTCTTTTTCATCAAGTGATAACGATGTGTGTAGTAATATAAAGTTCAAGTTTAAGCGAACCTACAGCACTACGATTAAACATTGCTTTTTTTCAAATGTGAATTAAGCCTGAAACAGATATCCTGAAGAGCTTCTCCTTTTTGGTTGTAAATGTATGACAACGTGTTTGGATAATTAGACTCTCGTCGTTGACTGTAATCCTATGTGCATTTTAGAGCGACCGACTTGAAAAATGCCATTGTTTTTCTATGGACGTAGTGCCGGATGTTACTGAGCTGTCTGAAATTTTTGCGGATTTACGCCATTGATCCGTGTGCATATACCCCATTCGATTCATGTTAGAAAAGACACATCCAAGTAACACTGCATTTTTGAATGGATCTGCCACAATATTCCAGTGTTCATAGATACTCCACACCCAATATAACTCTCTGTAACAGCCATCATACCGATAATCTGATTTAAATCCCACTGTATGTGGAATTGTGCGGAGAAGATTAACCAGTTGTTTAGTTTGATCACATTTAGAATTTTATTTTTATTATATTATTTCCGAAAAAAAACACGAGCTGCTGTGGGACTGACGAACTACAGCACGACCACACAACAGCACGAGCACACAATTATGCACGTATGCACCGATTGCCAACAAAACACAGACAAATGACTTAGTTTCACTTACTCGTGCAGTTCATGTCCAGCACACACTCCAGGGAGTGTATCAAGTACAGAAATAATATGTCATACGTGCAACTCGTTTTTAACAAGTTGACCATGTTAAACACGAGAAGCCACCACGTTCAACAGTGTAAAGAAGTCAGAATGCATGACATAGCATGTTACCTGCACTGTAATGTTAGCTAATGTAAATACAATTTTTTATAATAGTTCATTGTGCATTAATTTATTAAGTTAACAGTAACAACATTTGAGTTTTTAAAATTAATTTGTAAATGCTTAAATAACCATGAACTAAAATGAATAAATGTTGTAGAAGTATTGTTCATTGTTAGCTCATTTTACCTAACGCATAAATAATTGTTAAAAAATAAAACCTTATTGTGGTAAAATCTAATTAGTAAGAACTAAAATGAAAATTTCAGAGTTACATCTAGAGGAATTAGAAGAACTGTTTATTGGAGCGCTGGTGCAGTCGCATCCATTTTCTTGTCTTGTCAGCCTGTGAATCACTGGGATGCACACATACACACAGCCCTGAATCTGACCTTTTCTCTTCTTTTAGAAATCACTCCAATATTTTTACTGTGTTTATTTCTGGGATGCGTTTGTAGACACAAGACTCTTAGAATGTTTTGTCTTCTTTACTCTTACTGCACTTTTCAAAGAGGAACACACCAACACACACCTCTCAGGCATTTCAAAAGCTATTAACTCAAAGTCATGCTGTACTTATTAGACAAATAAACAATAAGGGTGTGTAGGTTCGATAGACTAAAAATAAAATAAAATGAAGCGCAGTTTAAGTATCTGGATGATACGCACATCCAAATGAAATATGAAGTCTTTAATGCTGGACACTCCACACATTCAATGGAACTAGCAGTTTACATAACGCAGGAGAGCCGGTGTCCTGAAATTTTCTCCTCCCCATCAGATTATCCTACCAGGCATGCGCGAATCAATGTGAAATCATTTTTTTGTGCTATGAAATCACCCTACCAGTTTATTTTATAATCCTATGGGAATCTGATGGTGTATTTTCGTTGTTAAATCATTCTACATATTTATTTAATACTGGTATTACAATTTGATGGGGTATTGCACTGTAAATTAATGCTACATAATTCTTTTATGCTGGTAGGATAATATGACAGGGTATTTACGCTCTAAATTTATTTTATGTGTTTATTTTAAACCAGTAGGATTATCTGAAAGGGTATTTTGCATTTTAAAATCATCCTACCTGTTTATTCTGTCGATGTGGTTTAGATAATATTAAGTTTTGCCCTGCGGTAGGGAAATCTGACAGGGTAGGACAATTCGACAGAACACCGGGACTATCTAATCATGCACAAGCGAAATTCAACTGCAGAGGTGAAAACAATTACAATTGTCTGGCAAAGAAGGTAATATTGACATTAAAAGTACAAAATTACATTTTCAATGACTTCTGCGTTGTTTTATGCATTTGATGTCATTTGCTCTTAAACTTCCTGTAAGTAAAACCCATCTAGTGTTCCATCTGAGATTACACTACCCGTAATGTAAACACTGGATGGTAGAGTACATAGTGCATAGTTTAAATACATGTGTACAGTATGTCATTTGGGACATAGCTTTACAGTGAAACAAACAGCCTCTCTCACTTTCTTGCTTTAACCCAAGAGGTGGTCACCATGGTTAGGGCTGGAACCATGGTGTTTGTTTTCATGTCAAGAGATGGCTTCTTAGTTTCTTGATCTCAGTTAACACTCGATAATAAGGAGAACTCACACACACTGAAGAAACCCTTCTGTCAGGTTTTTCAGGTCATAAGATTTTAAGATGAACTCAAGCGTTTGGGTTGTCAAGGGCCGACGATAAAACAGCATAATGCAAGATTCTAGATCAAAGCTTCTAAAATGGAAACTTCTCCCTAAAGCCAAATCTAACACAGGAATATTTAACTAGCACACAGAGGTCACCTCTAAGGGAGAGTCATGTGACCAACATTTCACAGCTAGGTGAGGCGCTATAAATGCCTTCAGAAGTTCCAGTTATTGTAGATTAAACTGACAGGCCTACTTGAACACGGACAATGTCTCCGGTTACTGTCGTGACCTCGGTTCCCTGACCAGCAGGAACGAGACAATGCGTAACTACACTAAAGGGAAATCCCTCAAACTCTACCTTTCCTGAAGCCTTATTGAATCACATCAGTGCCAATCAACTCGCACTGGCCAATGCTGCTCAAGACGTGGAAAAGAGGCGGGCCCTGCTGCCACTATATAATACGCCATCATAGCGTCATTGCCTAAGAATCTTCAACTGAATAGATGATCTGAGCAGTGAACACAGCAGTTTACGACCTCTGACCTCTGCCTGCAACATGTACCTCCTCTTCGCTTACCTATAATCCATTAAAAGCAAAGCTCTTCTTGTTAACCATCTGCCATAATGCATGTACAAGCGACCTATCAATAGCAAGAATTCATGTTCATGAAGGAGAAGATCCTGAGCATTGGCCAGTGAGAGTTGAATGGCACTGGCGAGTTCAATAAAGCTTAAGGAAAGTTAGAAAAGGAGGGATAACCCTATAGAGTGGTTACGCAATGTCGAGAGACCACTCTCGAAAAGGGAACTAAATTTCTCTTTAGCTATAAAAGATACTTCAGTAGTATTTTAGCTTTTCCATTTCATAATTATACGGCGTGTAAAGGAGTTTATTATGTTATCTCTTTTAGACAACCTTCTCTCCTCCTACATTATTACTACTGGCTGCAAAAGTATAGTCAAGTTGAACAAATTCTGTAAAAATGGAGAAAAACAACTATGGGTTTTGTAATCTGCCCAAACGTTCTGTACCAATGAACGGGACAGGATTTTACATTAAGATACTATGATTCACAATGATTACTGGATTTTCTTAACCTAGCTAGTATTATGTTTACGACGATTATCTTGTTTCATGTTTCACGTCTAAACATTTATGAGATCAATAACATTGACTGAAACAAACTCATAGTTAATCAGTGTTTCACTTTACAAAGTGCTCCAAGGCAAAGTGATCAGCCTCCTTGTTTTAATAATAATAATAATTCATTACATCTATATAGCGCTTCTCTGGGTACTCAAAGCACGTAACATCGATGGGGGAATCTCCCCAACCACTACCAATGGCCAGCATCCACCTGGATGATGGGACGGCAGCCGCATTTTGCCAGAACGCCCACCACACACCAGCTTATTGATGGAGCCTATAAACTTGCCTTCCTAGGTTTTAATTTAGTGTGTTAGACTGAGCAAACACATACCTCAAAGGAGGTATGCCAAATTTTGACTTACTCTACCTAACCTGAGAATAAGAAATAACAAGGTTAAAGGTAATAAGACAAAAGTACATGCCGTAAAACACTATCCGGGGGCATTAGGACCCACACAGACCACAGGGTGAGAACCCCTTGCTGGCTCTTCCAGCAACAACCACCCCCCAGGGGGTCTCCCATCCAGGTACTGACTAGGCTCAACCCTGCTTAGCTCCAGTGGGCAAATAGTCTTGGGCTACAGTGTGATATGGCTGCCGGCTTTTTTATGAGCGTGTATCACATCTTGTACAGGTAAAACCTGTTTGTTTACATGCAGCCGAGAAACCATCATCCCTGTCTTATAACCTGTATGTTTGCTGTCAATAAACTATACCTCTCTTATACAACCTGCATGTTTACTTTTTTGTAATTGGATGTAAAACCTTCCATTACAGTTTCACAAAACCTCATAATTCATGGAGGACAGTTTCTTACACAAATCCCAAGAGTTTACATAAATATGCTGGAAGATCAAGAACACATCAAGTCAGTCATCAATCACACCGGTTTTTCCATTGAATAATAAAGAAACTATGAATGTATTCTTACTATAAAACATGTTTCAAATCACAAAGCAAGTACAGACCAACACGTAACATCAAATCAACTCCTTTGACTCACTCCTGCATGGGGACTCTAAACACTAAAGACTTTTCATTAGGAAAAGCTTTAGTCGAGGACTCCCTGAAGTAAAGCCACATGCAGAATCTGCAGAAGCTTTGCACTTCGCACCAGCATAAAAGATGAAGCCGTGGTGTTGAGTCTTGGCCTTAATAGGCACTTAAATTAAACAGCAAACTAATAAATGTGTATATATTGGCCTCTATACCCCTACTCAGAAAAGCCTTAAAGGGATAGTTCACCCAAAAATAAAATTCTGTCACTATTTGCTTACCCTCTCATTATAAACCTTCTTTCTTTTCCAGAACACAAAATATTTTGAAAAATGTTGGTAACCGTAACACGACGGTACATATTGATTCT